>NC_057712.1:69137226-69173505 GCF_004010195.1 Chiloscyllium plagiosum
AAGGGGTGGGGAGGGAAATATATCCCTGGTGGTGGGGTCTGTTTGGAGGTGGCGGAAATGTCGGCGGATGATTTGGTTTATGCGAAGGTTGGTAGGGTGGAAGGTGAGCTGATCAGGTGTACCCCATAACTTTGTGGGAATGTAGGAAAGTGATTGCTGGGCCCCTTGCAGAGATATTTATATCATCGATAGTCACAGGTGAGGTGCCAGAAGACTGGAAGTTGGCTAACATAATGCCACTATTTAAGAAAGTTGATAAGTAAATGCCAGGGAACTATAGACTGGTGAGCCTGACATCAGTTGTGGACAAATTTTTGGAGGTAATTCTGAGGACATGATTTACATGTATTTGGAAAGGCAAGGCATGATTAGGGATATTGACTTTGTGCATGGGAAATTGTATCTCGTTAACTTGATTGTATTTTGTAAAGAAGTAACAGAGAGGATTGATGAAAGCAGAACAGTTGACATGATCGATATGGACTTCAGTAAGGCATTCAACAAGGTTTCTCATGGTAGATTGATTAACAAGGTTAGATCACATGGAATATAGGGAGAACTAGCCATTTGAACACAGAACTGGTTCAAAGGTAGGAGGCAGAGGGTGGTGGTGGAGGGTTACTTTTCAGATTGGAGGCCTGTGACCAGCAGTATGCCACAAGGGTTGGTCTTGGTCCACTGCTTTTTGTCATTTATAGAAATGATTTGGATGTGAATATAAGAGGTACAGTAGTAGGTTTGCAAATGACACCAAAATTGGTGGTGTAGTGGACAGTGAAGAATGTTGCCTTAGAGTACAACGGGACCTTGATCAGATGGCTCTAGTTGGGCAAAGAGTGGCAGATGGAGTTTAATTTAGAAATGTGTAAGGTGTTTCACTTTTGTAAGGCAAATCAGGACAGTACTCATACACTGAATGGTAAGATCATGGTAAGTGTTGCTGAACGAAGAGACCTCGGAGTGCAGGTTTATAATTCCTTGAAAGTGGAGTTTCAGGTATATAGGATATTAAAGAAGACATTTGGTATGCTTGCCTTTATTCATCAGTGCATTGAGTATAGGAGTTGGGAGGTCATGTTGTGGCTGTACGGGACATTGGTTAGGCCACTTTTGGAGTAGAGGATTCAGTTCTGGTCTCCTTGCTATAGGAAGGATGTTGTGAAACTTGAAAGGCTTCAGAAAGGATTTACAAGGATGTTGCCAGGGTTAGAGGGTTTTAGCTATAGGGAGAGGCTGAATAGACTGGGGCTATTTTCTCTGGAGTGTTGGAGGCTGAGGGGTGAAGGGAGAAATAGCCAAGGTCTTGGGGCAATAGAGTCCAACATTAGAGGGTATAGGTTTAAGGTGAGAGGAGAAAGATTTAAGAGGGACAAAAGGGGCAATGCTTTCACACAGAGGGTGGTGCATGCATGGAATGCACTGCCTGAGGTAGAGGCTGATAGAATTTCAACATTTAAAAGGTTTCTGGATGGGTATATGAATAGGAAGGTTTTAGATGGATGGATGGGGCCAAATGCTGTCAAATGGGGCGAGATTAATTTAGGATATCTGGTTGACATGGATGAATTGGACCGAAGGATCCGTTTCCATTCCTGTACAGCTCTAATACTGAGTGGCAGGTCAGATGATCTGACAGAACATAAAGGATGGTAGGAAACGACTAAAAGGTTAATCAGGAGGAAGAAATTATGGTATTTTACAGTGCAAGTGAAAAAAAATTATGTATATTGTTTTGGATACTGGTGATGGGGGACCTACCAAGGGAAGGCGATAGTGGCCAGCTCTCCGGCACTGAGCCTGGCTCTGTGGCTCAGAAGGGAGCGATGAGAATAGAAAAGCATAAGTGGTAGGAGAATAGTAATTAGAGGAACAGACAGGAGATTCTGTGGTCGTGAACAGGATTCCTGGAAGGTATGTTGTCTCCCAGGTGCCAGGCATATTTCTGATTGAGTCTCCAAGATTCTGAAGGGGGAGGGTGAGCAGCCAGAAGTCATGGTGCACATTGCCACCAATGACATAGCTAGGAAAAGGAATAAGGATCTAAAATTTGATTTCAGGGAGTTAGGTTGGAAGCTAAAAAGCAGGACAAGCAGAGTAGTAGTCTCAGGATTACTCCCAGTGCCACATGCTAGTGAGGCAAGGAACAGGGAGCGAGTGCAGCTAAACAAGTGGCCACAGGGCTGGTGCAGGAGGGAGGGCTTCAGATATGCAGATCATTGGGGTACCTTCTGGAAAAGGTGGGACCTGTACATGAAGGACGGGTTGCACTTAAATTGGAGGGACATCGATCTCCTGGATGGGAGATTTGCTCGAGCACTTTGGGAGTGTTTAAATTAGTTTGGCAGGGGAATGGGAACCAGAGCTACAGATCAGAGGAGAGGGTAGTTGCTGAACAGGCAGAAATAGAATGCAGAGAGTTTGTCAGGAAGGATACAGAGTTGATAGGCTAAAGGAATGTGTTAAAATGTGTCTATTTCAATGCAAGGAGTGTCAGGAATAAGAGCGATGAACATAGAGCATGGATCAGTAGTTGGAAACAATGTTTTGGCCATAACAGAGACATGGATTTCACAGGGGCAGGAATGGTTACTGGATGTTCCAGGGTTTAGAACTTTTAAAAAGAACAGCTGGGGTTGGGGGAGGGTGGGTAAAAGAGGAGGGGAATATAGCATTGTTAATTAGAGTGCATCACAGCTGCAGAAAAGGAGGTTGTTGTGGAGGGTTTGTCTACTGAGTCAGTATGGGTGGAAGTCAGTAACAGGAAAGGAGCAGTCACTTTTTTGGGTGTTTTCTATAGACTCATTAATAGCAGCAGAGAGATGGAAGAACAGATTGAACAGCAGATCTTGGAAAGGTGCAGATGTAACAGAGTTGTTGTTATGGGTGACTTCAACTTCCCTAATATTGATTGGAACCTCCTTAGTGCAGATGGTCTGGATGGAGCCAATTTTGTCAGCTGTGTCCAGGAAGGATTCTTGACTCAATATGACGATAGGCCAACTAGGGCGGAGGCCATATTGCATTTGGTGCTAGGCAATGAGTTCGGCCAGGTGTCAGATCTCTCAGTGGGAGGGCTTTTCAGTGACAGTGACCACAACTGCCTCACCTTTACCATAGGATAGGAACAGACAATATGGGAAAGGGGAGGGGAAGCTATACTGCTGTTCGACAGGAGCTGTGGAGGATAAATTGGGAACAATTGTTCTACAGGAAATTCACAAAAGAAATGTGGAGGCTGTTGAAGGAGCACTTATTGTGAGTGTTGGTAACTGTCCCACTGAAACAGGCAAGGAATGGTAGGGTGAAGGAGCCTTAGATGACGAGAGAAGAGGAGCTTCTTGTCAAGAGGAAGAAGGAAACTTACTTAAGGTTGAGGAAGCAAGGATCTGACACAGCTTTAGAGGATTACAGGGTAGCTAAGAAAGAACTCAACAATGGACTGAGGAGAGCTAGGAGGGAGCATGAAAAAAGCTTGGTGGGACGGATTAGGGAAAAACCAAAGGCATTCTACACTTCCGTGAGGATTAACAGAATAATCAGAGAGTGTGTAGGGCTGATCAGGAAGAGTGGAGGGAACTTGTGCCTGGAGTCTGAAGAGGCAGGGGAGGCTTCGGTATTCACTAGAGAGAGGGGCCTTGTTGATAGTGAGAACACCATGGACGAAGTTAATAGGCTTGAACAGATTGGTGTTAAGGTAGGTTACTACGGGAAGTGAGGAATGAGTTTGCAGAATTTCTGGCGATGATCATTGCATCCTTACTCTCCATACTAGTAGTACCGGATGATTGGAGGGAGGCGAATGTTGTTCCTCTGTTCAAGAAAGGGAATAGGAAAATCCCTGGGAATTACAGACCAGTCAGTCTTATATCTTTGGTAAGCAAGGTAGTGGAAAGGATCCTGAGATAGGACTTATGACTATTTGAAAAAGCATAGTTTGATTAAAGATAATCAGTGTGGTTTTGTGAGGGCAGGTCATGCCTCACAACTCTTATTGAGTTCTTTGTGGATGTGATGAGACATGTTGATGAAGGTCGAGCAGTGGATGTGGTGTAAATGGAAATTAGTAAGGCATTTGGTAAGGTTCCCCACGGTAGGCTTATTTATAAAGTTACGAGGTATGGGATTCAGGGAAATTTGATTGTCTGGATACAAAATTGGCGGGCTGAAAGAAGAAATTGAGTGGAAGTGGATATGAAGTATTTCATCTGGAGGTTAGTGACCAGTTTTGTCCTACAGGGATCTGTTCTTGGGCCTCTGCTCTTTGTAGTTTTTATAAATGACTTGGATGAAGAAGTGGAAGGGTGGGTTGGTAAGTTTGCTGATGACACAAAGGTCGATGGTGTTGTAGATAGTGTTGAGGGCTGTTGCAGGCTACAACAAGACATTGACAGGATGCAGAGCTGGACTGAGAAGTGGCAGATGGAGTTCAACCTGGATAAATGTGAAGTGATGCATTTTGTAATGTCACATTTGAATGCTGAATACAGGGTTTAAGACAGAATTCTTGGCAGTGTGGAGGAACAACAGGATCTTGGGGTCCATGTACATAGAGCCCAAAGTTGCCACCCAAGTTGACAGGGTTGTTAAGAAGGTGTATGGTGTTTTGGCATTCATTAGAAGCGGGATTGAGTTTAAGAGCCCTGAGAATTTGCTGCAGCTCTATAAAACCCTGGTTCAACCACACTTGGAATATTGTGTCCAATTTTGGTTGCCTCATTATAGGAAAGATGCAGATGCCTTAGAGAGGGTGGAGAGGAGATTTACCAGAATGCTGCCTGGATTGGAGGGCATGTCTTATGAAGAGAGGTTGAGTGAGCTATGACTTTTCACACTGGAGACCAGAAGGAAGAGAGGTGAATTGATAGAGGTTTACAAGGTAATGAGAGGCATAGATAGCGTAGATAGCCAAAGACTTTTTCCCAGGACAGAAATGGCTGTCATGAGGGATCATAATTTTAAGGTGAATGGAGGAAGGTATAGGGGAGATGTCAGAGATTGATTCTTTACACAGAGTGCTTGGTATGTGGCATGTATTGCCAGCAGTGGTAGTAGAGTCAGAGACATTAGGGACATTTAAGCGACTGCTGGACAAGCACATGGACCGCAGTAAATTGAAGGGTGGATAGGCTAGGTTGATCTTAGATTAAGGTAAATTCTTGGCACAACATAGTGGGCTGAAGGGCCTGTACTGTACTGTACTGTACTGTACTGTTCTATGTTCTAAACTAAATTTTGTTTCTGCCTTTACTATAAAGGATGCCAAATACGTTACAGTAATTGCTAAAACATCAGGAGGTGAAATGGAGAGAGGAACCAGGTAAAAGTACAATTACCAGAGAAGCAGTACTGAGCAAACTGATAGTGTTGCAAGCTGACTAATCCTAAGTCCTCCTGAACTTCATCCTAACGCCATAAAATGGAATGCTAATGAGATAGTAGATTGGTGCTCCTGATACAGGTATTCCAAATTTCCCAAATTAGACTGAAAAGTAATAAAGTATAAATCCCCAATTCAAAAAGGAAGGAGAACACAAAATATGAAATTATTAGCCAGTTAGCTTTATGTCTCTCTTGAGGAGAGAATTAGTTTTGGTCAGTGTGGTTTTGTGAAGATAAATCATGTTTAACTAATTAACTGGAGTTTTTTGAAGAGGTAAGCATGTGCTGTGAATAAAGGAGAATCTGTAGACATACTGTACTTGGATCTCCAGAAGGCATTTGACAGCCATATAAAAGGTTATTGCACTTCAAAGGACTGTAAGGGCACAAATAGAAGCTTCACTGGCTGGCAGAAAACAATGTATGCATATATTTGGATTTTTGATTGAAAAGATGTGATGAGTTGAATACTGCAGGGTTTGTGTTGGGTCTCAGCTTTTCACAATCTGCCTCACTGACTGAGGGGGGAAATGACATGGTAATTAAATTTGCAGTTGACATAAAGAGAGGTGGAAAGTATGTTATGAAAAGGGTGTGAGCAGGTTGAAAATTGATGTAGATGGGTTGAGTGGGCAAACATCTGTCACATTGAGTATAATGTGGGAAAATGTGAAGTTGTTCATTTTGGCTGGAAGAAAACAAGTGGAAAGTATTACTTAAAAAAAAAGGACAACCTGAAAATTCTGAGGGGCAGAGGGATCTAGAGCCTCAAAGCTAGTGTGCAGTTGCAGCAGGAAATTAAAGTTAATAGAATATTATGCTTTCAAGAATTAAACATAAAGGTATCAAAGTTGTACTTGATTATACAAGGTGACATATTGTGTGCAGTTTTAGTTTCCTTCTTAGTTAAGGAGAGATGTAAATGCGTTAGACCCAGTTTATTGGACGTTTACTAGATAGCTACATGGAGTGAATAGGTTCTCTGACAGAGAAAGGTTGGACAGATTGAGGTTGATCGCATTAGAGTCAAGAAGAGTGAGGGCTGACTTTATTGAAGTTTGTTAGATCCTGAATGGTCTTGACAAGGATGAAAGTTCCTCTTGTGGTCAGCCCAGAAATAGGGGGAACTGTTCAAAAATGAAAGGGTCACCCTGGTTAGGAAAGTGATGAGAGGGGAAAAATGTTGGTGCTGTGCAACTTTGGAATTGTCTCCCTCAGATGGTGGCGGATGTAAGCTCATTGAATATTTTTAAGGTACAACTCTACAGATTCTTGTTAGGCAGGGGAATCAAGGGGTTGCCGGAGACAACGAGAATATGGAATTCACAACGCAACCAGATCTTTTATGATTTTATTGAAAGACAGAGAGCAGGTTTGAGGGACTGAATGATCTACTTCTGCTCCTATTTTGTATCTTTGTAAATTTTAGTTGTTTTAGTTTGCTTGTATCTTTACGCATGTAAATTTATAAAGTGTGCTGCTCTTCACTGTACCTCTTGAATTTTGGCTTCCTCCTTGACCTTGAAGTCTGAAGTATAATAGTTATTTAATATTTCTAACATTGTAGCTGTTCTAACTTTATACCTTTATCTCTTTTCCTGAATGTAATTCTGTTAATAGGCCACTTTTTCTTTTACCTTTATTAAAATTTTTGATCATCTGTGATTATTTTATTTCTCATGGCAACTATATTTTTAGCATTACAAGAATGTTCTATTTTGTTTAACACTGATCCATGTTATTCCCAATTGTATCCATACTTTTCAGTTCATTTGAAGAAAAAATGTTTTTGCTTTATTGTTGAGCTGTATGTAGGGTTAAGACACAGTGTAGGCAACATTAAGAGAATTGTTTTTATTAATTGTGTCCAACTCAATGTTTACATTACAATATATAAATATGCAACTGATGTAAAGCGTAACAACACACACATTGTAAATTTATCAATACACGACGAGTTCTCAGCTGTCGATAAATCTGGGTGGGTTAGTTGAAGTTTGACTTCTTAAATTCTTGACTTGAGGGTGGTAATATTGCAATTCCATCACAGGTACAGGGGCTACCTTTACAAACAAGTAGGTTGCCATTGTTAAACCATTCAGCTAAGTTGAAAACTGGATTTTTATACATTTTCTTTACATATTTTAAAATAACACAGGGAAATCTTGGCTCTGGTTCACTGTTTGTTCAAATGATTCTATATTTATTATATAAAAGAAAACCAGTAAATATCACAGACAATGAAAATATTTGAAAAGAGAGCCTGTGAAAAGGGATATAAGGAACAACATTAGTTTCTATAAAGCCTGTGCAGAGTAACGATTATACTACAACTGACTGAGTAGCTACTGCGGATATTTGCTGTCACAACGTTCTCCTGGATAATTGTTTTTCTACCTCTAATATTAGAAATTTATTAAATTTCATTTTGGTGGTTGGAAGCTTTAACATTGGTATTTTGTATTTTTTTTCTTATGGCTTAGAACAATCTATAATTTCAATTCATGTGGTTAAGCAGATAATTGTGTCATAATGAATGCAATGTATCATTGTAGTGCTTCTTCTGTATGTGAAAATTAGACATTGAGTCATTACACGTTCTGGACAACCACAGTTGTATGCTGAAGAGATTTTCATTTTTACATTGTGCATCAAGTATCCACATCTGCCATGCGGATATGGTTTAAGGTTCGAAGAAGATCGCAGTCTGGTTAAGTCCTTTTGTAAAGTCTTATGAACTGCATGAAGCTTTCTTCAACTTACCAAGTTTTGGCAAGTTGTATTGTCAAAAATTAAGACGAGATGTTTGGCAACTTCAAGTGGCATTAAGGAATGTTAAGGAGGGCCTGGGTGGATGGAGAGACATTTCTTTTCTTGATTCACTGGATTACCTGAGTATTGTGGCATTGTGGCAAATGGATATGGGAATTTTGTGCAACACCATTTTGTGCTGAGGTTGACTTGGTTTCCAAGGATAGACATTTTAAACTCTGTTCAGTTGAACATCAAGGTGAAATGGTTACCTCAGGTATCTAGTGTCGGGCTAAAGATACATAAATAATGTTTCAAGGTCACGGCAAGCAAGAAGTTGGTTTGAAGTGTGTGTGTTTCAACACCAGGAGCATCCAGAATAAAGTGGGTGAACGTGCAGCACAGGGCCACATCAATGTTGTCGCCATTTCGGAGACATGGATAGAGCAGGGACAGGAATGGTCGTTGCAGGTTCCAGGATTTAGGTGTTTCAGTAAGAACAGAGAAGATGGTAAAAGAGTGGGTGGTGTGATGCTGTTAGTCAAGGACAGTTTTACGATGGCAGAAAGGACAATTGAGAACTCGTCTACTGAGGTAGTATGGACTGAGGTTAGAAACAGGGAAGGAGAGGTTATCCTGTTGGGAGTTTTCTATAGGCCTCCGAATAGTCCCAGAGATGTAGAGGTAAGGATAGCAAAGATGATTCTCAATAGGAGTGAGAGTGACAGGGTAGTTGTTATGGGGGACTTCAACTTCCCAAATATTGACTGGGAATTTTATAGTTTGAGTACTTTAGATGGGCTAGTTTTTATCCAAAGTGTGCAGGAGGGTTTCCTGACACAGTATGTAGACAGGCCAACAAGGGTTGAGACCACATTGGATTTGGTACTGGTAATGAACCTGGCCAGGTGTTAGATTTGGAGGTAAGTGAGCGTTTTGGTGATAGTGACCACAATTTGGTGATATTTATTTTAGCGATGGAAAGGGGTAGGTATATACTTCAGGGCAAGAGTTATAGCTGAAAGAAAGGTAATTATGATGCGGATTAGGCAAGGTTTAGGATGGATTGGATGGGGAAGGAAACTGCAAGGGATGGGCACAATTGAAATGTGGAGCTTATTCAAGGAACAGCTACTGCATGTCCATGATAAGTATGCACCTGTCAGTCAGTGAGGAAGTTGTTGAGTGAGGGAGCCGTGGCTTACTAAGGAAGTTGAATCTCTTGTCAAGAGGAAAAAGAAAGCTTATGTTAGGATGAGACATGAAGGCTCAGTTAGGGCACTTGATAGTTACAAGTTAGTCAGGAAAGACCTAACGAGAAAGCTAAGAAGAGCCAGGAAGGAACATGAGAAGTCATTGGCAGATAGGATCAAGGAAAACCCTAAAGCTTTCTATAGCTATGTCAGGAATAAAAGAATGATGAGACAAAGGGCCAATCAAGGACAGTAGTGGGAAGTTGTGCGTGGAGTCAGAGGAGATAAGGGAAGTGCTAAATGAATATTTTCATCAGTATTCACACTGGAAAAAGACAATGTTGTTGAGGAGAATACTGAGATACAGGCTACTAGACTAGATGAGCTTGAGGTGCACAAGGAGAAAGTGTTAGCAATTCTGGGAAGTGTGAAAGTAGGTAAGTCCCTGGGCCAAATGGGATTTATCCTAGGATTCTCTGGGAAGCCAGGAAGGAGATTGCAGAGCTTTTGGCTTTGATCTTTATGTCATCATTGTCTATAGGAATAGTGCCAGAAGACGGGATGATAGCAAATGTCCCCTTGTTCAAGAAGGGGAGTAGAGACAACCCTGGTAATTATAGATCTGTGAACCTTACTTTGGTTGTGGGTAAAGTGTTGGAAAAGGATATAAGAGATAGGATTTATAATCATTTAGAAGAGAATAAGGCGATTAGGGGTAGCCAACACAATTTTGTGAAGGGTAGGTCGTGCCTTATTGAGTTCTCTAAGATGGTGACCAAACAGGTGGATGAGGGTAAAGCAGTCGATATGGTGTAAATGGATTTCAGTAAGGTATTTGATAAGGTTTCCCAGGGTAAGCTATTGCACAAAATACAGAGGCATGCGATTGAGAGTGATTTTAGCAGTTTGGATCAGAAATTGGGAGCTGAAAAAAGACAGAGGGTGGTGGTTGATGGGAAATGTTCATCCTGGAGATTGGTTACTAGTGGTATACTGCAAGGATTTGTTTTGGGTCACTGCTGTTTGTCAATTTTATATAATGACCTGGATGAGGGTGTGATTTACTTTGGAATGAGCAACAGGAATAAATAGTACTGGGCTAATAGTAAGATTCTTGGTAGTGTAGATGAGCAGAGAGATCTCGGTGTCCATATACATAGGTCCCTGGAAGTTGCCACCCAGGTTGATAGGGTTCTTAAGAAGGTATACAGTGTGTTAGCTTTTATTGGTAGAGGGATTGAGGTTCGGAGCCATGGGGTCATGCTGCAGCTGTACAAAACTCTGCTGCGGCCGCACTTGGAGTATTGTGTAGTTCTGGTCACCATATTATAGGAAGGATGTGGAAGCTTTGGAAAGGGTTCAGAGGAGATTTACTACAATGTTGCCTGGTATGGAGGGAAAGTATTAGGAGGAAAGACTGAGGGATTTGAAGCTGTTTTCCTGAGAGAGAAGAAGATTGAGAGGTGACTTAATTGGGACATGTGAGATAGTCAGAGGGTTAGATAGGGTGGACAGTGAGAGCCTTTTTCCTTGGATGGTGATGGCTAGCATGAGGCGCCATAGCTTTAAATTGAGGGGTCATAGATATAGGACAGTTGTCAGAGATAGTTTCATTAATCAGAGTAGTAGGGGTGTGGAACACACTGCCTGCAACAGTAGTAAACTCACCAAAGTTAAAGGCATTTAAATGGTCATTGGATAGGCATATGGATGAAAATGGAATAGTGTAGGTTAGATGGGCTTCAGATTGGTTCTAGAGGTCAACGCAACATCGAGGGTCGAAGGGCCTGTACTGCACTGTAATCTTCTATGTTACATGCTTCTGGAGGGTTATTGTGCAGAATAACCAATTGTGACTTTTTATTATTTGTTCATGGGGTGTGGGTGTCGCTGGCAATGCCAGCAGTTATTGCCTTTCTCTAATTGCTTAGTGGGCACTTAAAAATAACCACGTTGCTGTGGGTCTGGAATCACATGTAGGCCAGACTGAGTAAGGATGGCTGATCAACCATTGAATAGTGGGCAAGCTCGTTGAACTGAATAGCCGATTCCTAATTTCCATGTTTTCCTCCTCTTTGTGAATATATATTGGAAAATTGAGTGATGACTTGTGTTTAAGATTATTATATAAGCTTTTATATTTTTTGCAAACCAGCTGAATTCTTTTGTTTTTAATTTTTTCATATTTATAAGCAAAAGCAGAATAAATCTCACTGGTTATCAACAACTATGACCTCATTGAATATGTCTTATGATCAGTCTTTGTGAAATCTTTAATAAATATAATATCACCCTCTAGTGGCTAAAATTCTTTAAGCAATGTGATTTTAGAGGCAAATCAAATATACAAGCTATTTACAAAGGATTAGGTTAAGGGAAAGGGATAAAAAGACAGAAGAAAAGGAAATGTAGGGGGATAAAAACTAATTTATTCCAAGTAGGCATGTGATTTAACCACTTAAATTGTTTATTTTGGATTTGAGCAAATGATTGGTTTTGTGATTGATAGAACAAGTATCTTCTTCAACAATGTCCTATGAAGTATAAGCCATAAAATACTTTATTGTGTTTAATGGTCAATTAATGCATCAGTCCATCCATCCCATAAAAATAATGGGAAGTTCGAAACAAAGCTGTTGTTTATATAAGTAAATAGTGGAGTTGCAAAATAGACCAGCAAGCTGTTTAGACTTGCAACCCACAGTCTATCTCTTCTTATTCTGAACTTGCCAGCTGACACGCGTAGGGTGTATGTTGTGAACTAACCATTAATTTTTCAGGAAGGTTTGTCCCATTATGTGCTGATATATTTCTGGAGCTGAGGTGATTCAGACAGACATCCCAGCGCATGCATAATTGCCAAAGGAACTATTATACACGTACAATTTAGGTAAATCTCCAATTAAATGTACTTGCCAATACCCATAATTTGTATGAACAAATGAAAGATTTTGAAATTTGAAAACTATAACAACATCTCCGTTATTTTATGCAATTGGTAACATTCTTTTCCAGTAGCTTTATGCAAATGAGATTCAAGATAATGCAGATTGTATAGTAACTTCTATGACACAAGCAGACTGAATTTTACTTTTTTGGCAAAGTGTCAGAATTTTTGGAAGATTTTCACATGAGACCGCAAAATCTCTTGTGTATCTTACCAAACCCACCTCATTAATTACCTACACTACCAATATCGTGTTCTTTTCATCCATGTTTAACCTCATCTTAACACGTGTTACTCCCAGAACAACTCACCACTCAGTGCATATCTGCCAGATGATCAGCAGTTCTGGCCTCCACACTATGTTAAGGCCATTGTACTCCTGGATAACTGGCAATCCATTGGTTTCCCTTCATGGAAATGAACAGCCACACTGCTCATGGCACATAGCAGGCATAGCTGACATTCCCTCACATGCAACATTCTTCTCTCAGTCCTAGTTGTTGTTGAACTACCATGTCATACAGTCCACTTGTCCATAGTTACATTCTATCTCACCACCCACTGTAGGTCACTGTTATGCTCTCTCCATTGCCAATGGAAGACCCACATTTTGTCATGGTCCAGGTGTGGAACATCAGGCAAACAATGGGGCAATTTCATACAAGCTTTCTCCCTCCCCCCCCCCACCTACCCCCGACACCCCCCACCATTGTTTTATTGTGATGTCAATGTTAGATTTTCAAGCACCAGCATTTGAATTGTAAGCTTCTTCACTCTGTATGCATTGCAATGGGTGAAGAAATTATTTAAAATCAAATGTAGCTGGAGTTTGCAAATGCATGGTACATGTGTGTCCTAACGCATAGCAGACATGGATAACATACTTTTGTCCAGCAAACTGACACTGACTTTGACCACCCTGGGCATTGACCAAGTTACTTTCCAGTTGCAGTTAGTATCTAGGAAACAGCAGCTCATGGTGGACATGTCAGCACTGGCCTCCACCTTGTCACCAGGTGCTCACCCTCCCCACAGAGCATCCATGTTCACTTTGACCTCACACAATGCGACCACTCAATTCCTTGCATCATCCCCAGCATGTTGACCTTCACCTCCAACTGTCCTCTCTACTGCCTGAGCTTCATCATTGCACCTAAATGATACCCAAACTGGTGCCCCAATGGAGAAAACTGTGGTGGTAACTGCCAATAACACCCACTCCCATACCCTATCAAGCTCTCTGATGTTGCTCTGCCTACTCCCCTTATACCTTGATCTCCCCTCAAGTAACTATCCCTGTGCCCAACACAACACAGTCCTCTGTATTCTCCTCACACCCACTTTGACTGCTGTACCTTTTGTTTGGCAGTAACCCCCCTTTTACACCTACAGCCTCCCTTGCATGCTCCACAACGATCATTATACATGCCCTCAGGATGGTATTTTCTCCAGACCTCTAAATGAGTTCAACAAGCAGGCCCCAGACATGACTGATCACTGTGTTTGCAGCTACCTTACCAATAATGTGATTCCACTGAGTGCTGGTGATGGTCCCACAACCAACTCCCAGACTGTAGTCTGACATATCACCTGACTCTGGTTCAAGAGGATGACTGTAGCCAAATCCCTGGACTGTGCCATTAACGGATGGTTGTGGGACCCTGACTGACAGTGGCTCCCCCTTGATTGGATAAAGGGCAAGCCCCCAACCACTTTTCAACATGGTAATTTGGTTGAATAAATGTGTAGCGTGTTTGCCACACAGGTAGCTGGCACAGTTGTTGGTTAGATTGACGCCTTGGTGGGTTATACAACAAGATGTCTTCCATCATTCTAGACGGACTCCTACTGGTAATCTTGAAAAGCAGCCTGTATGTGCGACTGCACAAAACAGCATGTCAATATGGCTGAAGCACCAATGAACTAACAAACAAAGCACAATATGGCACGACAAAACTGCGAGCATGCAGATCTGTGTTAATGTTTGTGAGTGCTAAAAGAGCAAATGTGGAGCTCTGAGTTGCAGCCTGGTCCAATGCATGAACTAAGTGCCTGTCCCTGTGGTTAAACTGTCTTTGCAGCAGCCTTTCATTGCTAGTTGCAAGTGCACCATGCAAATTAGGTCTGTTTCCTAAGTGTCCTGCAAGTGAGTCTGACACGTGCCATGATGATACTGGGGGCTTGGCAAATATAGGATACCATCCCTCGTGAATGAGGGATGCATCACATTGTTGGACATAAACAAGACATTGGAATTTTGAAGTCAACTTAAAAGTATTTTACTTTTCACTTGCTGCTTGATATTTGAAGAGAAACTTTGAATCATGTTGCATGATTTTGAGGTGCATTGTCCACACCAGTAAAGCTTATTCTGGATGAGGTCTTCACCTAAAAAGAGTAAATGCTGTGCTACTGTAACTAATTGGACATATTGGGCTGAATTTTCAGCAAGAAAGGTGGAAGGGGCTTGAATATTACAAGAATGGCCAGCCAGTCAGACTACCTCCTGATTACATTGGTGACGTCAGTCACTTTGACAACCTCATTCTCAGGGTTCAGGACCACACACGCAACATGCAGGCAAATTTGCTCTTCTGGAGCCTTTGTATTGGTGGTAATGGTGGTCGAATTGGTTTTCAGACTGTGGTCCAGTCATAGGGCAGCAGAGGACCTCCTCTCCCTGGAGTGGTGTCTGGCTGCTTTCTTTTATTCCGGTATGAAAGCTTTAAAAAGAGGCTGAGAGGGCTTTTTTTGTTGTTTAAACAGCTTTCCCGTTACTTATTTCATATTGTGGCTTCTCTGAAGGTGAAAGCATTGGATTGGCAAAATGATGAAAGGGTGTTATCAAGCAGCACTTGTAAAGCAGTAACTTGCTCATTGATACTCAGTTTGCATTTCACCAGAGCCACTCAGTTCCGAAACTCGTTACAGCCTTGTTCCAAAAATGGGTGAAAGAAGTGAACTTGAGGGGAGATGAAAGTGACTGCACTTGACATCAAAGCAGCAACTGGCAGAATGTGGCATCAAGGAACCCTAACAAAACTGAGGTCAATGGGAATCAAGGGGGACAGCTCTGCACGAACTGTGGTTTTACCTAGCACAAAGGAAGATGGTAATGGTTGTTGGAAAGCCAATCATCTCAGTTCTAAGGCATTGCTACAGGCGCTTCTCAGGATAATATTGTAGGCCCAACCATCTTCAGCTGCTTCAACAATGATCTTCCTTCAATCATAAAGTCTAAATTGGGGATGTTTGCTGATGATTGTACAATGTTCAGCATCATTTGTGACCCCCTCAGATGCTGAAAGAGTCTGTGTCAATGTCAGGACAAGATGTAGAATTTGGGCAGCTAAATAACAAGAAATATTCATGCCACACTAGTGGGAAGCAATTACCATCTCCAAAAGGAGAGAATCTAATTATCTTCCCATGACGTTCAATGACATTATCTTCATTGAAGTTCTCATGATAATGCTTTAGAGGTTAACATTGAACAGAAACTGTACTGGATCAACTACATAAAAACTGTGGCTACAGCTGCAGATCAGATGCTGGAAATTCTGAGGCAACTAACTCACGATCACATTCCCTCAGCTTACCCACCATTTATTCCAGGTGTCTAATAGAATACTTGCATGGATGAGTGTTGCTCTAACAATACTGAAGGATTTCTACTGATGCAAAGCAACCACTTAATCTGCATTACATTCACCAGCTTAAGCATTCACTCCCTCTGTCACGGATGTACAGTAGTAGTAGTGTATATTTCATGCAAGATGCATTGCACCAACTCACCAATTTATCTTTTGACAGCACCTTCGAAACCTGTGACTTCTATCATCTAGAAGGACAAATACAGAAGATGCATGGAAACACAACCACCTACAAGTTACCTTCAAGTCTCTCACTATCCAAACTTTGAACTGTTTTGTCAGCCCTCCCTCTCTCACGCTTGCTCTCTCTCTCTCTCTCGCTCTTCCCCGAATTGTCATCTGCAAGTAATACAATTGGCTGTAGCAACCTATTCTTAGCTTCTGGATCATTACTCTGCCTTTGTCAAACTGCTTGTCCTACATCACTGGATTTGTCAACTGCTACCACTCAGCTTGTTCCCTGACGTTTCATGTCTTTCATAGTTGGTCTGCTTAGAAGTTTTGCTTCCCAAACCTTATTTTGGATTCTTTACATAGTGGGAAGGGTTGTTTCCTTTTTTATTGTTTTCTGTTGTCCTTTCAGTTTCTATTTTCTAGGATCTGCCCCAAGAATACTAACTATAGAATGACAGATTCCATCACAGTGTGGTACATGATGTGCCCATGATTTTTTTTTGAACAAAGCTGATCCTTACTGTTATCTTTATAGAAGACTTCAGTGGTCTCGCTTTATTAAATAGTTTTCCATTGTAACTTTTATTGATTCCACTTTCAATGAAAGGGCATCTCAAAGAGATAAATGGCTTTGAAGGTTTGACAGGTTTGCAAACATTAATTTTTTTTGGAAACTCAAATGTCAGATTTTCATTCTTGGGTTAGGTGTGCAAGGCAGGACAGATCTTGACTCTACAAACATGACTTTTAAAAATGGCCTCCTGCTCTTTCTATTTTTACTCCAGGCTGGATTGGGAATAAAACTGGATAATGCAGGAAGAGGGGATGATGGTGCTAGTTCTCAGTTGGACTGGACTAAACACCCGCCTGTGAACTTTGCTGCTGTGCTCAAAGTTTAAAAGATAAAAACGCAAAGCATCATACCTGCTCACTCCTTTTCAATCTGTATGCACCATCCATGCCAACTAATGCCCTATACTTATCCCATGCTTCAACACCATCCATGCCAACCTCTCCCATGTACTTAGCTACATGGCACCTTCAACCCTGTGCCCATCTATCCATCTTTCATGGCCGTCTATTCCCTTAATGCCACTTGATGCACATCTACCCATCTCTAATGGCCTGTCAAAGTCCCTGTGCCCCTTATCATTTCAATGAACCTTTATAGCCCCTATCCCAAATCATTCCCTATTCAGAACCATTTGCCCATCTTTCTCTATGTTGACTCACCTTACATACAACTTATCAATCATGGCTATACAACGGCAGGCATGCTGACAGAAAATAAAGTTGCGTCTCTTGGTGATTTCACGAGTGAAGTAAAACACACTCATTGATTTAAAAATAATCAATTAACTGAAATTCCATCAACTAAACCCTTATGAAAACAAGCATTTCACTGAAATGCTTAATCCTTGTGCAAGTAAATAGTTAAGTATTTAATGTGTTAAATTCTTAATCACTTCTTTAAGCAGTTGGGGCTATTCAGCAAAATCTTCACTTGATAGCTAAAACAACTCAGATAATGGTATTCTGTGAACAGGAACACTAAAATACTTCGCACTATTTTGTTTCCTTCACTGCACACACTTTTTTGAACGTTTTCTTGACAACTTTGGCCATCTTAAACATTATCTCAATCACCAACCAAGTTATGGAAGGGTTTGTTGACAGCGATATCAAACCTTTGCTCAGCAATGACCTGCTTACTGATGCTCAGTTTGAGTTCCAGCAGGGGCACCCAGCTCCTGACCCCTTCAAGACTCCCTTTCCATCATTATGAACATAGCTGATCATCCAGCTCAATATCCTGTTCCTGCTTTTTCCCCATATCATTTTATCTCTAAGCCAAGTGGTACATCTAACTACTTCTTGAAAGCATACAACATTTGGCCTCAACTGCTTTCTGTGGTAGCAAATTCCATAAGCTCACCACTCTCTGGGTAAGGAAATTTCTCCTCATCTCAGCCCTAAATGGTTTATCTGTATTCTTAGACAGTGACCCCTGGTTCTTGTCTCCCCCATTATTGGGAACACACTTCCTCCATCTATGATGTCAAGTCCTATTAGAATTTTATAGGTTTCCATGAGACTACACTCTCATTCTTCTAACTGTTGAATATAAGCCTAAACAATTCAACCTCTCCTTATATGTCTGTAGCGCCATCCCTGGAATCAGTCTAGTAAACCTTTGCCACATTTCCTGTATAACATGAACATCCTTCCCGAGAGAAGGAGACAAAAATTGTATACAGTATCCCAGATGTTGTTTCACCAAAGCTCTGTATAACTGCAACACGACATTACTGCTCCTGTATTAGAGTCCCCTTCACTGTGGAGGCTAACAAACCACTTGCCTTCTTTTTTGCCTGCTTCCCTCAGATGCTTATCTTCAGTGTCTGGTGTACAAGGACATCCAAGTCTCATTGCACATTCCCCTCTCAATTTATAGCCAGATGGTCATCCATCTCCCTGTTTTTACTATCAACCTGGATAACCTCACATTTATCTACTTTATGCTTCATCTGCCATGCATTTTCGCACTCACTCAGCTTGTTCAAATTATGCTGAAGCATCTCTGCAACCACCTCAGAGCTTGCTCTCCTACCCTGCTTTGTGTCATCTGCAAATTTCGAGTCCCAAGATACCACTGCAGGAGATCCTCAGGGCAGTGTCCTAGGAACCAAACATTCTGTCCCTTCAGCAATGACCTTCCCTTCATCATAATGTCAGAAGTAGGTTTTTTCACTGTGCAATGTTCAACACAATTTATGACTCTTCAGATTCTGAAGTATCCTTAGACTGTATGCAGCAAGACCTGGACAACGTTCAGGCTTGGGCTGATGAATGGTAAATAACATTTTGTGTCACACAAGTGCCATGCAATGACCATCTCTAACAAGAGACGATCTAACCATTTCAGTTGAATAACCCGCTATCAAATGCCTGGAGGTTACCATTGACCAGAAGCTGAAGTAGACCAGCTATAGAAATAGTATGGTTGCAAAAACAGGTCAGAGGTTTGTAATTTTGTGGTGAATAACTCCCCTTCTGTCTCCCTAAATTGTATCCACCATCTATAAGACAAGTCAGGAGTGTGATAGAATATTCGCCATGTCAAGAAGGTTGACATAATTCAGGACAAAGTAGATCACTTGATTGGCATTCCATCCACCATTCACTCTTCATCACTGATACATAGTAGGAGCAGGGTGGTCAATCTACAAGTTACACTGCAGGAACTCACTAATGGTTCCTCTAACAACCCCTTTCAAACTGCAACCTTTATTACCCAATAGGACAAGAGCAGCAGATAAATGGGAACATGACCATCTGCAAGTTCTCCTCCAAGCCACTCACTATCTTAACCTTGAAATAAATCGCTGTTCAATCAGTGTCGCTGCGTCAAAAGTCTGGAACTCTCACCTTAATGGCATTAAACCAACTACAGTTGTTCAAGAAGGCACCTCATCACCACTTTCTTGAGCAATAAACGTTTGCCTAGTCAATGATACATACATCTCTTGAAAGAAAGCCAATTTAAATTGTGAGCGGTTCTTGAATCTGCACATGCATGAACAATGGACCATCTGCAAGAAATACCATGGTTGGTGCCTTGATCCGGAATTCCAAAATTTTTCCAGTATTTTTGCAATAGCAGAGATGCACTCCATTGTGATGAAAATTGAGTCAAAACATATTGACATAAAACACATTGCAATTTTACAACTTGTACAAGTTTGAGCTTTAGTTTTCAGGAAGTAATATTATTTTTATAGAGAGCAGACACTTTCCATTTTTGTTTTCTTTTTTCCAAAGTTGTAGATCCCTACTGAGATTGTGACATTGGTGTCTTTAGTCAATGCTGAGATATTGTTACATTGGTGCCTTTAGCTGCCAGGTCTTTGACCCAGAGTCAAACTTTTCCAGAGGAAAAACTACTCAACTGTCAAATGAGATACCTCATCTTCCAACTTTCAAAATGTAGCTCCACTAAAGATAAAAAAAATCTTCAGTTATTTGAAAACTGTTTTTCCCTTTGGGCTATTATGTGTGAGCCAAGAAGGAATATTGGTGAGCTCTTTTCCTCGAAGATGTCAAATAGAACCCCTACAGTACGGAAATAGGCCCTTCAGCCCAACAGGTCCACACTGACCCTCCGAAGAGTAACCCACCCAGATCCATTCCCCTACCCCTCTACATTTACCTCAGACTAATGCACCTATCTACACATCCTTGGTCACTATGGACAATTTAGCATGGACAATTCACCTAACCTGCACATCTTTGGATTATGAGAGGAAACCGGAGCACTCAGAGGAAACCCACGCAGACACTGGGAGAATGTGAAAACTCCACACAGACATTAACCCCAGGCTGGATTTGGACCTAGGTTTGATTCTAGCCTGGGGATAATGTCTGTGTATGCAGTATTTCACAATTGGCTTTAATCTAGTCTCTCTGCTAAATGTATACAACATAACAATTGAAAGGTAGACACTATAACTACTTTGTCTCCTCCTTCACCAAGCACTTAAGTCGCACCTCACTGGGGTAGAATACTGGAAATCAAGCCCAGTTATTTCCAGATTCATCATGGAAATTAAAGAGTTTTAAAAAATATGCAGAATTCCCCAATTTATCAGTCTCAGATTGACAGAAAGCAAGGATCAAGTTTCAGTATTTAACAATAAATACTATTTATTACAAATAAATAGACTCCAGCCATAAGTTAACAATTATTAACTGTTGGCACATAACTCTGGTTAAATCTTTAACCCCTTTATGTACTCCACCTTTAAATACACATGCACAGAAAGGAAGAAAAGATGTGCATGATGGGAGTGAAAAACTAGTAAGGCAGTTCACAGGTTCACTGAGATGGTTCTTTTGGCTTGTCAGGATTTTCTGCTCTTTGATTCTCCCATTCTAGATATGTTCATTTACACATGGCACATGGTGGCTTTTCATATTTATAAAGTCAATGGCTTCTGAGTTATGAGCAACAGCTAACAGTAATTATTGAGGGATAAATAAATTGGCTTTCTTCAGGCTTAAGGTGGTCTTTACTGCAGAGCAAAAACAGCTCCTTCCCTTTCCGAGGACCAGTGGTTCCTGCTCAAACATTTCCATCCCAAATCTGTTCAGCTGCCTGCTGAGTGGTTGTTGGCAGATAGAAGGCCTTTGTCATCTGATCTGATTTGATAACTGCTCGTTAGTCCATAGACCACCAGCTACTTGTTGCTCGCCAAATCTTGATTCCCAAATGCCCCGCTCCAGCTCATCTGTAACTAGACTTCTGCTACTGTTTGAACTAGCAGTTGGGTAAACAGCATTTACGAATCTCGGGTTAGTTACTTTTAAAAAGTGTAGTGATCCTCCAACAATCCTTGGTTTTTATAACCATTCTTTTTCCACAATCAAGCACACAGAAAAGTAAAAGATACAGTATTTACATATTAGAAAAACTATATAGCGCCAGGTGAGATCAGCTATATTAGTACAAGTAAGGCCTGATAGTGGACTTTAATGTTTTTAACTAAGATGGGTTTGGTGGCCAGAGAATATTTAATTGATGGGATTATGATGTCTGAGGATGCTGCCATGTTTCCACCTTTGCAAAGTTAAGTATAGGCCAATTAAGTACAGATTTGTGGCTGGCTTTCTCTCCTGCTGCCAACTAAGGCCCTTAAATGTGTAACTAACCGTTATTAAAGAATTCAGCTTTGCACTTTTAGTAAGAGGGAAGGAGGTTCCTTGTTAAAAGACAGTCAGAGCTACTAAGAGAAACCTTACCTGCCCATTTTTGCTGACATTCCCCAAAACCACCTCCTGTG
This sequence comes from Chiloscyllium plagiosum, assembly GCF_004010195.1. Taxonomy (NCBI): domain Eukaryota; kingdom Metazoa; phylum Chordata; class Chondrichthyes; order Orectolobiformes; family Hemiscylliidae; genus Chiloscyllium; species Chiloscyllium plagiosum. The sequence goes on from NC_057712.1 coordinate 69,159,164, forward strand.
ACCCCTATCCTGCTATTACTCTTCTATAGCCAGAGTCCTTCAGCAATCCAAGGCCCAGCAAGTTTGCCTTCCTAGTGGTGCTACTGAGTGGCCCCTACTGGTTAACAGATCTTGGGGGCAGGATTTTGCAATTAGAGTCCTTGATCCTGGGGAAGGCCTGTTGTTGCCCAAATAAGTATCTGATTAATTGTCATTTATTCCAATGGGCCTTCATTGTAGGAGATGACATCTCCCTCTTGGCTGGCTCTCCAACTAGCAGGTGAGATTCCCCCATCACCCTCTTTAATGTTGTTGCGAATCTGTGATTTTCAGGTTTGTATGAATTACTAGTACAATCCATCAGTAGGAAACTGGAAGGGATTGACTGGTAATATTGACTGTGGTCATGATTTGGGATGAAGTCTCTGTCTTCAACTGCAAAGAGATGGAGGTTAAATTAAAGGTATTCCTCTGAGAAGAACCTTAAGGATGAAAACCCAGAGGAGCAAACATAAGCATTAAAGTTTAAAAGACAATGTTCCATTTAAATCAGAACATTTTTCTCAGACATCAGTCATGAATTTATACTACTGTATGGGAACAGTGTACTCCCTTCTGATTACAAGTGGTACATCGAGAGAGTTCAGGGACTTAAAAGCATCAAAATCCCACTAAAATAAGTTCCCAGAGTCCTGCCTGACATAACCAAATTCATTACCAGGGTATCAGGATCAATTTTAGCAGGAATTCAGCGACAGGCCATTGCAGTTGTCAGAATCAATATGCAGCAATCAATGGGTGGAGGGCTCTGTAGACAATTAGACGCTTCTGGCCAGGAGTGTTTGAGCATCATTAAGAGGTGACCATTTTGCAGAAAAGCAATTTTTATAAAGTTATCTTGATCTCTTCTGAACAGTGGTTCTGCCATTGTTATCAACAGAGCAGGACTAACCCTCGAGCATTTTGATGTTTGGCAGGTCTCCACTCACTTGAAAAATTGTATTTTGCAAAGTGTGGAAAACAAGTTAAATGTTTATGTTGCAATGGCCCTCAAAACGTTAATAGAGATGCAAACCTCAAATTAACTACTGGTGAATAGTAAGGCATCTAACTTGATTACAATATCAACAATGAAAGAAAATTCCAATTAGACTATAAGACCTAGGAGCAGAAATTAAGCCATTCAGCTCAGCTCTGTCATTCAATCAGGGCTGATAAATTTCTCAACCTGATTCTCCCACTTCCTCATCGTAACCCTTGTTCCCCTTGACCAACAAAAACCTATCTATCTCAGTCTTAAATATACTGAATGATCTGGCCTCCACAGTCTTCTGTGGCAGTGAATTCTATAGATTCATCACTTGCTGACTGAAGAAGTTTCTCCTTATCTCTGTTGTGAAAGGTCTTCCCTTTACCGTAAGGCTGTGCTCTTGGGTCCTACACACTCCTACCAATGGAAACATTTTCCCTGTCCAGGCCACTCAGTATTTTGTAACTTTCAATTAGCAAGCCCCCCCACCACACACACACACAACATCCTTCTAAACACCATCGAGTATAGACCCAGAGTCTTCAAACATTTCTCATATATTAAGCTTTTCATTCCTGGGACCATTCTCATGATCCTTCTCTGAACATGCTCCAGGGCCAGTACATCTTTCCTGAGATATGGGCCCGAAACATTGCACAATACTCCAAATGTGGTCTGACCAGAGCCTTGTAGACCACTAGAAGTACATCCCCACTTTTATAATCAAGCCCACTTAAAATAAATGCCAACACTGCATGTGCCTTCCTAACTACTGACTCAATCTGCAAGTTTACCTTGAGAGAATCCTGGACTAGAACTCCTAAGTCTCTTTGCACTTCAGACTTCTGAATTTTATCCCCATTTATAAAATATTCTTCTTACTAAAGTGCATGATCTCACACTTTCCCACGTTGTATTCCATCTGCCACTTTGCCCACTCTCCTAATAAGTAGCTTTTCATTCCTGGGACCATTCTCATGATCCTCCTCTGAACATGCTCCAGGGCCAGTACATCTTTCCTGAGATATGGGCCCGAAACATCGCACAATACTCCAAATGTGGTCTGACCAGAGCCTTGTAGACCACTAGAAGTATATCCCCGCTTTTATAATCAAGCCCACTTAAAATAAATGCCAACACTGCATGTGCCTTCCTAACTACTGACTCAATCTGCAAGTTTACCTTGAGAGAATCCTGGACTAGAACTCCCAAGTCTCTTTGCACTTCAGACTTCTGAATTTTATCCCCATTTATAAAATATTCTTCTTACTAAAGTGCATGATCTCACACTTTCCCACGTTGTATTCCATCTGCCACTTTGCCCACTCTCCTAATAAGTCCAAATCCTTCTGCAGCCTCCCAGCCTTCTCAATGTTACCTGTTCCTCTACCTATCTTTGTACTGTCTGCAAACTTAGCCAGTTCCTTCATCTAGATCATTAATATATAAAATGAAAAGTTGTGGTCCCAACACTGACCCTTGCAGAACACCATTTGTCACCAGCTGCCATCCTGAGAAAGACCCTTTTATCCCCACTCTGTGCTTTCTGCCAGACAGCCAATCTTCCATCCATGCTAGCACCTTGCCTCTAACGCCATGGGCTCTTATCTTGCTCATCAGCCTCCTGTGTGGCACTTTGTCAAACGCCTTTTTGAACTCCAGGTAGATAACATCCATTGGCTCTCCTTGTCAGGCATTACCTCTCCTCGATGAAACCATGCTAACTTTACGCTATTTTACCATGAAGAAGGGCTTATGCCCGAAACATCGATTCTCCTGTTCCTTGGATGCTGCCTGACCTGCTGTGCTTTTCCAGCAACACATTTTCAGCTATTTTACCATGGACTTGCAAGTATTCAGAAATCTCATTCTTCACAATGGACTCCAAAATCTTACCCACGACTGCAGTTAGGCTTATTAGCCTATAATTTTCCGTCTTTTGCCTTATGCCCTTTTTAAAGAGGGGTCTCACGTTAGCGATTTTCCAGTCCTCTGGGACTCTCCATGATTTTAGTGCACCACTAACACTTCCACTCTCTCTTCAGATATCTCATTTAGAACTGTAGGGTATAGTCCAGGATACACTCCTTTAAGCCGTCTTGATTTTCTAGCACCTTTTCCTTAGTGATGGCCACTATACTCACCTCTGCTTTCTCACTTGCTTTAATTTTTGGGATAGTATTCCTGTCTTCCTTCATGAAGACGGACATGAAGTAATTATTCAGTTCCTCAGTTGTTTCTTGTTCTGCACTCTCTCCAATGTCTACTTTTGCCTCTCTTTTGCCCTTTATATATCTAAAGAAACTCTTATAGTCTTCCTTTACATTACTGTCTAGGTTACTCTCATATTTAATCTTCTCCCTCCTCATTTCTTTTTTTTTGTTGCCCTCTGTTAGTCTTTATAAGCTTCCCAATCCTCTGGTTTTCCATTGCGATCTGCGCCACGAGCTAATTTACCTTATTCCTTATACTGCGTGCATTCAAATATAACACCTTCAGTCCTGTATTAATCATCCCTTTTCTCATTGTCATTCATTTGTCCAGTGTGCTTGAAGTTTGATTGCTAACCCTTTCCAAACACCTAATTGTGTCTGTGCTGGAGATTTTAGTAACCTCTGAGTTCTCCTCCACTGTCATTTCTTTCATATTTTTCCACACAGTTAAATCAAGCCCTACAAATGTTAACTTGCTGCTTTGTTTCCCACCAGGCAAAGTTTATCCTTCCTTTCCCCCCCTCCCCCACCCCATTTTCTATATTAAAGTCTGTTGACCAGCCTGTTGATCCTTTTCACTAGAACACTGGTCCAGCTTGGTTCAGGTGGAGACCATCCCAGTGGTACACAAGCCTCCTATTCTAATACTGATGCCAGTGCCCCATGAAAAGAGCAAAGATAGGACACGAACAGTCTTTAGCAAATAGAATAAAGGGGAACCCTAAAGCTTTCTGTAGGTATGTGAGGAATAAAAGGATGATTAGGGTAGGAATAGGGCCAGTCAAAGACAGAAGTGGGAAGTTGAGTGATGAACCTGTGGAGAGGTACTAAACAAACATTTCTCAGGAAAAGGAGAATATTGTAGAGGAGAAGAATGAGGTACAAGATATTAGACTAGAAAGGATCGAGGTTAGTTATGAACAGGTGTTATCAATTCTAGAAGGAGTGAAAGTAGACAATCCCCTGGGCCGGATGGGATTTATCCAAGGATTCTCTGGGAAGCTAGAGAGGAGATAACAGAGCCTTTGTCTTTGATATTTGAGTCATCATTGTCTACAGGTTTAGTACCTGAGAACTGGAGGATTGCAAATCTTGTGCTCTTTTTCAAGAAGGGCAGTAGAGATAATCCAGGTAATTATAGACCAGTGAGCCTTATTTCTGTTGTAGGAAAGGTTTTGGAAAGGATTATAAGAGATAAGATTTACAATCATCTTGCAAGCAACAATTTGATATCAGATAGTCAACATTGTTTCGTCAAGGGCAGGTTGTGTCTCACAAACCTCATTGAGTTTTTTGAGAAGGTGACCAAGGAGGGTGATTTAGCAGTTTCGATTAGAAACTGGCTTTCTGACAGAAGGCAGCGAGTGGTGGTTGATGGAAAATATTCAGCCTGGAGTCCGGTTACTAGTGGTGTGCCACAAGGATCTGTTTTGGGACCACTGCCATTTGTCATTTTTATAAATGACTTAGATGCAGGCACAGGTGGATGGATTAGTAAATTCGCAGATGACACTAAAGTCGGTGGAGGAGTGGACAGTTTAGAAGAATATTACGAGTTGCAGGGGGGCTTGGATAAACTGCAGAATTGGACTGAGAGGTGGCAAATGGAGTTCAATGCAGCTAAATATGAGGTGATTCACTTTGGGAAGAATAACAGGAAGGCAGAGTACTGGGTTAATGGAAAGATTCTTGGTAGCATGGATGTGCAGAGGGATCTTGGAGTCCATGTACATAGCTCCCTGAAAGTTGCCACCCAGGTTGATAGTACTGTTAAGAAGGCATACAGTGTGTTAGGTTTCATTCAGAGAGGGTTTGAGTTCCGGAGCCGCAATATCATGCTGCAACTATACAAAACACTAGTGCGCATACACTTGGAATATTGTGTACTGTTCTGGTTGCCATATTTCGGGAAGGATGTGGAAGCATTGGAAAAGGTGCAGAGGAGATTTACCAGGATGTTGCCTGGTCTGGAGGGAAGGTCTTATGAGGAAAGGCTGAGAGACTTGGGTCTGTTCTCATTGGAAAGAAGAAGGCTAAGAGGGGATTTGGTTGAGACATACAAGATGATCAGAGAATTAGATAGGGTAGACAGTGAAAGTCTTTTTCCTAGGGTGATGTATGAGGGGACATAACTACAAATTGAGGGGTGATAGATTTAAGACAGATGTCAGAGGCAGGTTCTTTACTCAGAGGGTGGTAAGGATGTGGAATGTCCTATCTGTCAATGTAGTCAACTCAGCCTCATTAGGGAGATTTAAACAATCCTTGGATAAGCACATGGCTGATGATGGATAGTATAGGGGACGAGCTGAAGATAGTTCATAGGTCTGCGCAACATCGAGGGCCGAAGGGCCTGTTCTGCGCTGTATTGTTCTATGTTCTATAAGGAATCCCACTTACGCACACTACTCTTTTAGTCACATGTTTACTTCCCTGATTCTGGCCTACGCTAATTTGCACGTGGCTTGGCCAGTAATCCGGAGATTAAAACCCATAACAACCAGCTGGAATTGGAATACTTAATGTTGTTAAGCAGCTATTTGTGTAATTGCACTTAAATGCAAGATTCACGCGAATAGAGTGTAAAAAGCTTGGCCAGATAGGGTGAGTCTATATACATGTTACAACCTGCCTGACTAGAGTTTACTAACATTAAGTGTTGGAAATTGGCAGGCTCCACATGTACATTGCATAAATGAATGACTTTCGCTGCTCAATTTCTAGGTTTCACCCAGATGATCCTTTTATGCTTAAGTCCAACAAGAAAGGAATATCTGGCCTTGTAGGCTGGGTGTTGCACTCTCCTTCTGCTGGGCTTGCAGTCAGAAGTGTTCCTAAGATCTTGTGGATGTCTTCCTACCACCTGACTACCTGTGCTAACCGTTTTGAATTTTTACAGGTTTGGTGGTGGTTGAGGAGGGATGTTGGGCGGAGATGCAGAAACCTGAGGCACTTGTTGTCTTGGATCACAAAGTGAACTAAGCTGTTGTGTTGGGATTTGGTTAAATGTAGTTAAGAGAAGACTCGACAACAGCAATTTGCTTAAATATGAACGTTTATTAAGTGAGTAGGAATAAGAGATGAAAAAGAAAGCAACATTTATTGAGTAAATAAAAAATAGGCCTCTTGGAGACCCCTTGGTTGATAGCTGGTTTGTAGGCTTAGGTTGTTCCTGGCACCATTCAGAGTCCTGGTCTGCGATGAAGTCCAACGACTCGGGACAGAATTCTCTCTCGTATACGGTGTGACAAACAGCAAGTACAGAAAAACAAGTTTTGATTGTGCCATCTTCAATGCATATGGGAATGTTCACAGGACTCATTCAAGGTCATGCAGCTGTTGAATATCATCAACAATTTTAGCCCTTCAGCCTATCCTAGACACTTGTTAAACAAAAGAAGACCACCTTTGTGGGCGTCCCTGGACCCACTAGAGGCATTGTCCTTTGTACCCTTCACCCCAATTCTAAACCTCCTTTTAGCTGCTTAAATCTAACCCACTACCCACCTCACCATGCTTGATGACACCATTGACCTACTGGGGCTTCTCAGTGGAAAGAGACTGCCAGTATTCCCAGTAGTGATCACTGTACCCAACTGGTACTGCTGGGATTACAGAGATGGCTGACAGCTCTCTAAGGTGGGAACTCCTCTTGAGAAAGCAACATAGGTCTTGCCTAAAAGCAATTGACTTTGCTCTCACCTTCAAACTACTGTAGGGAAGCCCTGGGTAGGTTGCCCTCCCAACCTCTTAACCGGCTATGTGGGCAAGTGGAAGATATTGGTAGGACCTGTTGCATGCTGTAAAGTTCAGTCCTATGTCTTTCTTCCCAGATGAAAGATCTAAAAAGGAACTTCATTCACATTTGTCATGGTGTTACAATATGATTAAGGCATTCTGAATTTTAAAGTTTGCAAATAAAATGTGTGAATTCAATTATGTAGAGGTGCAAATCCAAAACATGAATTGGACTGATCAGTATATGAATATTTGTTGTGGGAAATAAAAATGATCATCTTCACCTTAATTTGGGAGATGTCAACTCCTTTGAGTATGGTGCTACCAACATGCACCTTCATTGCAATTGACCAGCATATTGCTAGGGAATAGGAGCAGCCGTCATTGATTGATTATTCAATGATGAATCGATTGATTGTTTCAAATGGAGCTCTCACCTACCAGTGAACTGATGTTTGCATTAGATGATATTCAGGAAAAAAAGTATTTAGTTTTATTCCTAGTAGTGGCAATGATAAAATCAGTAATAATGGCATTTTTTAGGCTAATGATATTTTGTTAAACATGATTTTATTATGTTTACACAGCATTAAATTCTTTACCCGAGCAATATATTCTTGCAAAATGTATTTGTTTTTAACAAAAGCCTTTTCCAAAGTACCCACCCAACAAAGCTGTGCAAGTACATAGGGAAACTAGTACCCTTCAAAGAAGAAATCTGATAGTAAAAAGTCAGATATTAGTTGTTAAAAAAAGTGTAAACTTAATATTGTTAGATTTGGTTTCGATCATTGGACCTTTTAGATGTAAATCCATCTTTTCTCATTTCTTTTTGTAGTCCAACATGAAACACACATTCCTCAGTATAACCTGCAGCTAGAAAATAAATGTTGAACATGGAAAAGAATGTGGGTCAATTTTCATCATCACTGTTGTGGTTCTGTTCACCGAGCTGGAAATTTTTGTTGCAAACGTTTCGTCCCCTGTCTAGGTGACATCCTCAGTGCTTGGGAGCCTCCTGTGAAGCGCTTCTGTGGTGTTTCCTCCGGCATTTATAGTGGCCTGTCCCTGCCGCTTCCGGTTGTCAGTTTCAGCTGTCCGCTGTAGTGGCCGGTATATTGGTCCAGGTCGATGTGTTTGTTGATAGAGTTTGTGCATGAGTGCCATGCTTCTAGGAATTTCCCTGGCTGTTCTTTGTTTGGCTTGCCCTATAATGGTAGTGTTGTCCCAGCCGAACAAAGAACAGCCAGGGAATTCCTAGAAGCATGGCACTCATCCACAAACTCCATCAATAAACACATCGAACTGGATCCAATATACCAGCCACTACAGCGGACAGCTGAAACTGACAACCGGAAGCGGCAGGAAACATCACAGAAGCACTTCACAGGAGGCTCCCAAGCACTGAGGATGTCACCTAGACAGGGGACGAAATGTTTGCAACAAAGATTTCCAGCTCGGCGAACAGAACCACAACAACGAGCAACCGAGCTACAAATCTTCACCCAAACTTTGTTCATCATCACTACTTGAACAGAATTCTGGTGAAGTAGATGATCTGCCTATAATAGAAGATGCCCAATTTTCATTCTTTGGATAAGATTTGGTGAAGATAAAAATTTATTCACTGGCCCTGTTGTAAACATCCCTGTAGAATTATACAGACCAAACTAAGACTGGGCTTAATCATTTAGCATGCAGTCATTATTTCAATATCTGACTACTCACTAATGATGTCAAAATTATTATACGTATACTATTCTTAATATTGTTCAGTTTTGGATGATGTTGATAAAGAACCTTGGGGGTAGAAATTCATCTTGGAGTGGCAATCAAGAACAAGTGATATCCAATTCACTGACATCCACTATCTCATATTCAGAGCTTTTGAAGTCAATAGGACTGAATATTGAACTAGGAATCTAACTGGTGGCTTGTGGTACTGTCACTATCTCTGAGCAAGGAGGCCTACATTCATGTTCCACCTGTGCCAGAGATGTGTCATAATTATCTATGAATAGGTTGATTAAACATTAGTAACAGGTGGCTGCTTTGATATTTTATACTCCTACCCAAGCTGAATCTCTGCCCTGTGATGCTCAGACTATATTAAGGCAAAAGAAAATCCACATATGTCAGCCCAGGTTTCCATTTTTAAAGCACAGCTAATGTAAGCTGAGTTCAAAGGCAGTTTTTGTCTAAATTTTTTTTACATTACTGAGGATTCCAATCCAGACAATCACATGACCTCAAATAATTACATTTTGCACAGACAATAGACTTCCTTTTGGATAACGTTTTCCCTTGGTTTTTGGATTATTACCAATATCATCAAATGAGAATCAGCAATCTGCTTTTACTCACCATATCATCAAATGTGTATCTCAAAGGAAAGATTGTGAAGTTGAAATGCTCTGGTATTATGTTAGCAATGGAATAATCACTGTAATCTTGTAATGTCATAAATAGAGATTTAAATTTAAAAACTGGAAGTATAACTCTGGGTTGCAACATTTGCTATCGATCAAAGCATTTGCCAAAAAAAAAGGGGTTTTTGAGTTGGCAGTTAGAGAACATTTTCACAAGCACATCACTACAATTTGGTTCTTAGTAGTCCTGCCAAATTACCAAGTGAAGCATAACAATGAACCACAAATACAGCTAAGACATATGTTTGAGACATATTTTACTGCAGATTTTGTTTCCCCCAAATACCATAGGACCAACAGAGCACTAACACAGATACGAAAGTCATGTTCCTTTGATACAGGTAGTAACAAAGATGATCACCACAGAGTATTTCAACAGATTGGTGCATTAAAAAATAACAATAAATACAACTTCTAACTTTTAATTTGCATAAATGCATGTAAATGTACATATATCCCTGTGTTCAAACGTAATACTTGCTGTATACATTAAGGTAGAAAACAATATCTAGTTTTAGTCGACAGCAGAAGCAGTGGGAATAAGAAACAAATCTCTCTTCACTATTCTCAACTACCACATTTGATTGGCTCTTTCAGCTTTATTTCACATGACCTATAAAGGCTTTCAACTATTCACATATACTACTGCTGCCTATTTCCTCCACAGCTTCACATTTACTTTTGTGTAGGAATAAAAAAACGATGATGTGGGCTATTCACTGAAGACCTTCGGTATGCAAAGCATCTCCTGCACAGCCATGTGATAGCAGTTTATCAGAGAGTGCTAACTCCACCAGTAATCATTCAGGAAATGTTTTAACGTTATAAAAAATGCCCAGATTTTAACTCATTTACAGATGTTTAGACTTTCATGTATTAAGGCAAATGTGCTGCTTGTATGAAAAGAAGCTCACATTTGGTTGCATTATTTAATCCTTAGTAAAACTATGGCACTGATTCAATTCACCATGTCTGGCTAATCCAGAAAATATATATTCAACAATGACCTTGAAACATAAACAGTTAATCTAATTTGTTGATGAACACTTGCACTTATAATTGGCAATCTGGACTCACACGAGAATAATGCCATGAGATTTTCATATTAGCCTGTAGAGGGCAACAATACTTTAGTTTCATCTTCGAGGCACCAAAATTCAGCATTATTTTTCAGCATGTTCCAACCAACTGGAGGAAGATTGCTGGTTGTGGTGTACAGTTTCAAATCTTTGAAGTATTTCATCTGCCTGCATTTTGGTTGGGTCTTCTGTTGTCCCAAGACTCTGGGCTGGGCCACCACTTGAAGAATGGTCAGCCATGCTCCACATTGCACAATAAAAAGTTATCACCACTAGAATCTTTGAAATTAAGGTGTTGCCAGTTGCCAGTTTATTTTGACCTAAAATGATAGATTGAAAGATAAATGAATCAAATATTGCTTAAATGTTCAAGTATCTGTTAAACTTCAAATAACAGTTGCATTTTCAACACATTTGACACCAGTAGAACTTGAAGAATTCTATGATTTTAGAGGGCAGTTCCAGCAATACCGACATGCAAACTGAAGAATGATTGAAATCATCACCTTTTTTAAGTATCCAACTAATCCAAGTTGTTGGAATCAAAAATCACGGTGCACTATCAGTGAAATTTAGATTTTGGATGAACATTTTGCCACTCTTTACTACTATGTCCAGGAATCTGCATTGCAACACCTAATGTGATTTGTTACAACTAAGTAAGGAGCTCCCTGCTTTTTAGCCACCACCAACTTGTTTTATCCACAACAAAGATTTTAAATGCTTTTTGTAAAGCATGCAGCCATATCATACTTCAAGTAAAAATAGCACAAGTCAAAATGAAGGAGCCAATTACAAGATTTTCTTAAGTGGAAGAAATAAGAATTTTATTACTTACTAACCTTAAGAAAAATAATAAAATGCATCATTAAACACAAGAAAAACCAATGTAAAGTTTAAAAGGGGAGCGTGTGTAGTACAAAAGGAATTTCATTAGAGTTCTTAGGTTTTAGATTTTAACCTGAGACTATAGCTTTTAATTGATGACTTACATCCTCAGAAGTAGTAAAATTTGATATCACTTTTGAGTTCTTAGTGAATGAATGTTCTTCCAATTTGCTTTATCACCAGGTGATTTTTTTTTGAGACAAAGGAAACACAGAAAAGAAAGGGAGAGAAAGAGTCTTCCCCTGCTGCTGTCACTAAGCCACTTCCCTTCCTCTTTGCCGAAACCTTTTTCTGAAATACAGTTCACTTCTATATTCTCATATTTGGCTGCATTGTTTCTTTAAAACTGGAAAATTTGGAGGTGACTTTCATCCAAATATTCAAAAATTTCAGAAAGATGTAAATCAACCAGAAGGTACAGATCTAAATTTCAATGCTTTTAAAAATTTAATTAATGTATTCATGTCCTTGGTTCAATCTGGTGACCACTGTGGTTACCTTCAGTCAGTACTTTTCTTTTTAAAAAATCATCATCCATGAAAGGTCCCAGTATAAAGACTATATATTTATATTTTTCCTGTGCTTTTGATTGTGGATTGAAACGGGAAGAAACTGTTTTAGAGATCAAGGATTACTGCACATTTTTACAAGCAATATACCTGACATTCATTTTAAGTATTGTTTATACTGCTATTGTTCAAGCAATCAGGAGGTAAAGTTACAGATGAGCTGGAATGAAACGCTGTATGTGAATGGAGATTTGGCTGGTAACAGGTAGCTGATTGATAGAGGTCACCATTCCCCAATCCAATGACAAAGGCTTTTTGCCCCCCAACACTATGATTGGCTCCCAGGTAGCTGAACAGCTTGTTCATATGAATGTTTGCTCAAGGATTATTGGACCTTCAGAGAGAAAGGAGCTGTACTTTCTCTGAAGTTAAAAAAGCACATCTCCAGTCTGAAGAAAGGCATGTTATTTCCTTCATCAGTTGCTGTAAACTGTGTGATACTTAACCACTAAGTCTGAGGCCTCATGTGTGAATAAGTCACCATGTGCTGCCTGCAAACAAGTGAAAACACCTGAAGGAGGATTACTGTGGAGCAGCAGGACCTGACAAACCAAAAGGATCATGTCAGTGAACCCTCTGGACAGGAAGCATTGAACCACCTTTTCTCCATTCATGACACCCTTTTTTTGTCTGTCTATATGTGTATTTTTTTAACGTCCTGTTCAGATATGTTTTTTTTCTCACCTCTCAAGCAGGTGGGACTTGAACCCAGGTCTCCTGGCTCACAGATAGTGACACTGTATCAGTAGTAGGATTATATGTCGATGGTAGCTAGAGTCTATTGATTTGTGATTAATAACAACTCCTGTTAAGCATAGAAATTTAGCCCATACTTTCTGTCAACTTGGGTCTGAAGGGCAGGTAAATTTGGGAATTTTGCATACTTGTCCCCTAAATTAAAGATTTTATACAACTCTGAGAATAGTGGGACTTGATTTCCAGTGTGGCTCCAGTGAGGTAGAACTCTGGGTATTACAATCATATAATAGAAATTGAAAAATGATATTTTAAACAGTATCTAAGCAGATTCAAAATTAAAACTATCAGTTCCAGGATTGATGGAGAATTGGTTTGATAAATAACAACAAGCCAAAGTGTCTGTTTAGCTAACTTAACGGTTGGAAAATTGTAATAATTATAATTTTATAACCTACTGATCCTCCCATTCAGATTATTTATATTCAAACCCTTGAAAACAAATTACTACAAGTCTCGCGTCCCACAACAAAGTACATTTGAAAGGAACTATGGTTATTACAACTCTAGTATCTGGAAACTAGAGAACAACATTAAATAATTATAAATAACCAGGAAAAAAGCATCACCACTAATAGAATGGTAGAGAATTGGCCATGTGACCAGATGAGAACTGCACTGATATTCTTACACAAGCATTTGGAGAAAAGAAATTTGAATGCTGCTACACTAGCCCGTATTAAGATGTATTGACTGTGAGAAGCTATCATATTTTTGACTAATTTAGCTTTAAGTTAAATTTATGGTTGAAATGTGGAAAAGCAATTAAACTCAGTGGGAGCGCCAGTAGTTTAAATGGAATACAAAAGACGATGCAGAAACTGACCAATCATAGCAGCATGCATTACGAAGACCATAAAGCTTCTGAATTAAAATAACTTGTTAAAAGCTGCAGGCTTTTCTTCCACAAATGAGTAGAGTTATTGATTTGTTACAAATTGAAACCAATGAACAGACATACTTCAAAGCTGTTATATTTGGAGAACTGGTTTGATAAATAATAAGAAGCCAAAATGTCAGTTTAGTTTACCTACAGTGTGGAAAAAGGCCCTTCAGCCCAACAAGTCCACACCAACCCTGCGAGTGGTAATCCACCCAGACCCATTCTCCTACCCCAGATTTACTCCTGACTAATACACTTAACACTATAGACCACTTAGCATGGCCAATTCACCTAACCTGCACATCTTTGGATTGTGAGAGGAAAAAGTGAGGACTGCAGATGCTGGAGATCAGAGCTGAAAATGTGTTGCTGGAAAAGCGCAGCAGGTCAGGCAGCATCCAAGGAACAGGAGAATCGATGTTTCGGGCATAAGCTCTTCTTCAGGAATGAGGAAAGTGTGTCCAGCAGGCTAAGATAAAAGGTAGGGAGGAGGGACTTGGGGGAGGGGTGTTGGAAATGCGTTAGGTGGAAGGAGGTCAAGGTGAGGGTGATAGGCCGGAGTGGGGTGGGGGCGGAGAGGTCAGGAAGAAGATTGCAGGTTAGGAAGGCGGTGCTGAGTATCATCCGCCATCATTTCTGCCACCTTCCATCGGACCCCACCACCAAGGATATATTTCCCTCCCCTCCCCTATCAGCGTTCCGAAAAGACCACTCCCTCCGTGACTCCCTCGTCAGGTCCACACCCCCCACCAACCCAACCTCCACTCCCGGCACCTTC
>NC_057712.1:69173937-69177065 GCF_004010195.1 Chiloscyllium plagiosum
TGGGGAGAAAGTAGCATAGAGTAAAATAGGTGAATGGGGGTGGGGATGAAGGTGATAGGTCAGTGAGGAGAGTGGAGTGGATAGGTGGAAAGGAAGATAGGCAGGTAGGACAGGTCATGAGGATGGTGCTGAGCTGGAACGTTGAAACTGGGGTAAGGTTGGGGGAGGGGAAATGAGGAAACTGGTGAAGTCCACATTGATGCCCTGGGGTTAAAATGTTCAGTCATCAATGTAGCGGAGGAAGAGGTGGGGAGTGGTGCTGGTGTAACTATGGAAGACGGACTGTTCTATGTAGCCAACAAAGAGACAGGCATAGCTGGGGCCCATACAGGTGCCCATGGCTACCCCTTTGGTCTGGAGGAAGTGGGAGGATTCAAAGGAGAAATTGTTAAGGGTGAGGACCAGTCCAGCCAAATGAATGAGAGTGTTAGTGGAAGGGTACTGTTGGGAACGTCAGGAGAGGAAGAAACAGAGAGCTTGGAGGCCCTGGTCATGCCGAATGGAGGTGTAGAGGCCTCAACCTGTCTACCCGCCTCCCCCACTTCAACCTCTCACCGTCACAACGCGCAGCCCTCCACTCCCTCTGCTCCAATCCCAACCTCACCATCAAGCCAGCGGATAAAGGGGGTGCAGTGGTAGTTTGGTGCACTGACCTCTACACCGCTGAAGCCAGATACCAACTCGAAGACACCTCCTCCTACTGCCCCCTCGACCATGACCTCATCCCCCATCACCAAGCCATTATCTCCCAGACTATACAGAACCTCATCACCTCAGGAGATCTCCCACCCACAGCTTCCAACCTCATAATCTGGAAACCCTACATCGCGCGATTCTACCTCCTTCCCAAGATCGACAAGCCTGACCACCCTGGCCGACACACTGTCTCAGCATGCTCCTGCCCCACTGAACTCATCTCTACCTACCTCGACACTGTCTTATCCCCCTTCGTCCAGGAACTCCCCACATATGTTCGAGACACCACCCATGCCCTCCACCTCCTCCAAGACTTCCGTATCCCCAGCCTCCAATGTCTCATCTTCACCATGGATATCCAATCCCTCTACACCTCCATCCGTCATGACCAGGGCCTCCAAGCCCTCCGTTGGGGAAAATTAGAAGTTTTTGTTCTTAGAAAGAATGGTAAACTAACCTTCAGATGAAGGCAGACAAGGAGACTATGATCATCCTGATATCACAAACAACCACGCATAGTCATTAGCCAAAAAGATTCAGAGAGGTTATTGATGCAGCATAGATTGCCAGCCCCCAAAATAAGACATACTAAGAGGAGTAGGTGGGAAGTGAGTGAAAAAGCAGGTCCAGGAGAATGAACTATTACCTTCTTGGGAGAAGACCAGAGGTTCAAGGGGAGAACCAACACTTTTACCACCACAGACTGTGAAACAATCCTACCAATCCAAACCAAAGGGACCCACTGCCATTTTCTCTATTCTACAGAATTGCTTCAGATTTAGTAATGTGTTCTCATCTGTCACAGGTTGTATATATTTCCCTTTATTTGCCTAATTAACTAATGTATGATATGCAAACTCAATAACTACCTGAAAATTGCTCACAAATGGTTGACTACTTATATTAGGTAATGGTGCTCAAAAAGCCCCCAAATCTCACAGCAATAGGATGCATGTATGTCCTTGTGAACAAAACAACATGTGAGAACATGCAAGTCATAAGTGTCTCTCAGCTCCAAAGCAAAGTGTTGAAGGTCTAAGGATGTGGTGAGGCTGGTGGTTTGCTGTGCTGACTTGTGTGGACAAAGTGTCAAGGAGAATGGTAACCGAGGAGCAAACAGGGACACTAATGTGAAAAAGTAATTGGATAATGGCTGAAACAAATATTAGGAGAGTTGTGTCTACCAGGTATTTGCTCTGGTTTATGTCTGAAATCTGAATCATCTAGTTTATCAAGGAAAGGGAGCAGAATTGGAAGGGGTGTACAAACAAAGACTTAGGGCTTTAATGAGAAGCATTTGTATGAAAATAAGAAGGTCGCAGCTCAATAGCAGTATTCTGGTTACCATCTAAGGCTTGCCAGGAAGATCAAAATCTCAACATTGAGAATCTGATTTTCTCACTTACATATTTTCCCAGCCTCCCCATCATTACTTATATCACAGAGAGGGGAAAATTCCATCCGTATATATATTTTTAAAAATGCTTTATGAGCAAAACTCTGTCTTTAATTCACAAAAAAAATGCTTGTTACAACTCAGTTATTTGAAGGACTTTGTTTGCTTAATTGTCTTGAGATTCTAAAATGTGTGTCACCAGGGGAGGAAGTTCTGTACAACCCATTCTTTTTGGGTCTGATGATTTTGGCCCAGATATCAATGGCATGCAACAACTTGGACACAGTTCCACTTAATGTGCACCTCCTTTATTACACTTCTAAGCAACAGTACATACAATGAAATAACACAGAATGATGGTTGCTGGAAATTTGAAGCAAAAACAGAAATTGTTGGAGAAATCCAGCAGCATCAGTGGGCAGAAAACAGTTAATGGTTTTGGAAGAAGACCCTTTCTGAAGAAGCATCACTGGACTCAATGTTAACTCTGCTTTCTCTCCACAGATGCTGTGAGACCTGCTGAATTTTCCCAGCAATTTATGTTTTTGTAGTACATACAATGACACTGGTTGCTGAGAAGTTCTACAAAGCAAAGTCTGTCTCATGTGGTCAATCTATCAACAGATCATTTGGTGTGATTTTGAAGCAGCTGGCCAATTGGCTCCAGCCGGCTGCAGCGATTTTTTTAAACCTTCTCTTGCTATGACTTCATCAGCTGATGCTGAAAATGTGTTGCTGGAAAAGCGCAGCAGGTCAGGCAGCATCCAGGGAACAGGAGAATCGACGTTTCGGGCATAAGCCCTTCTTCAGGAATGAGGAAAGTGTGTCCAGCAGGCTAAGATAAAAGGTAGGGAGGAGGGATTTGGGGGAGGGGCGTTGGAAATGTGATAGGTGGAAAGAGGTCAAGGTGAGGGTGATAGGTCAGACTTGGGTGGGGGCAGAGAGGTCAGGAAGAAGATTGCAGGTTAGGAAGGCGGTGCTGAGTTCGAGGGATTTGACTGAGACAAGGTGGGGGGAGGGGAAATGAGGAAACTGG
>NC_057712.1:69177564-69195441 GCF_004010195.1 Chiloscyllium plagiosum
ATCGTCGACCATGTCGGGGGGGAAATTGCGGTCCTTGAAGAAGGAGGCCATCTGGGTTGTGCGTTTTTGGAACTGGTCCTCCTGGGAGCGGATGCGGCGGAGACGAAGGAATTGGGAGAATGGGATGGCGCTTTTACAGGGGGCAGGGTGGGAGGAGGTGTAGTCCAGGTAGCTGTGGGAGTCGGTCGGTTTGTAGTAGATGTCCGTGTTGATTCGGTCGCCTGAGATAGAAATAGAAAGGTTGAGGAAGGGGAGGGAGTAATCTGAGACTGTCCAGGTAAATTTGAGGTCGGGGTGGAAGGTGTTGATGAAGTGGATGAACTGTTCAACCTCCTCGTGGGAGCACGAGGCAGCGCCGATACAGTCATCGATGTAGCAGAGGAAAAGATGGGGGGTGGGGCCAGTGTAGTTGCGGAAGATGGACTGTATTACCTTATATGATGGACTTCATCAAATAAGGTAATAGCTTGTTTTAGCTCATTTAATCTATTTTCAATTACATCACTGCCATGTTTGAAGCAATGTCCAGCTGTATATGCTCTCTGAGCCTTCCTCAAGGCTATCCTTGAATAAACAAAGGCAGCTGTGTGGGTATGATCGCCAATTCCTTTATCTCCTTCAATGCTGGGGGAGTGAAGAAAGTACTTTTAAAGTATTAGGGCAAAGTTCTCCAATGCTATTTTTAAAATGACTTCCCAAGTCTTTCTATAATACTGTTTGTCAAACAGGATAACAATTTCTTCTTTGCCAATCCATGAGACAAACCCAGCACAACAGAACTTCACCACAATCAGTTTACATTTATTAATAAGAAAGAAATAAAAGCATGGTTGCATGATTCAAAGTGATTAATACAATACAAATGTAAATAATGCAATGGCTTACAGAGGTTTTGCATGTGTGTACAAATCTATGTGTTGGCTTTTAGCTTATGACAATCTAAGGGCATCTGTAGCATCCAAAAGTAGAAGAAAGTTACCAAAGAAAGTTTGAAACAAATGAACAAAATCAAGGCTGAATGTTTGATGTTTCACTTACAGAAAGAATTTTATGCCTTTCCACAACCACAAATGGACAATTGTAGCTTAAAGTGGATTTTGTTAGAGTGTGAAGCTGTCAGTGAAACATATTATTGCCAACTTTGGGGGGGAAATGTGTTTAAAATTGTTGCAAAGAAAGACTTAGTGCTGTAACCAGGCAAACTATCAGTCACTGAACAATACAGTTGACAGTAGGTTGACAGTTCGCTAGCTGATTGTATGTAAAACTTCCTACAATGTAGTTGTAACCAACAAGTGCATTGCTTTCAGGTATATTGTATTATTACCTGATATTTCTACCAAACCTAACAGAGATATTATTAATATTTAATTAGGGCTTTGAATGTTGTGTCATTATTTCTCATGACTCTCTCACTAAACAGTAGAGTAACATGTCATGAATGTGAGATTACATCTGAAAAGATTATGAAGATTGAATGTGCAGATTATTATTAGATACTCAAAGTATCAGACAAGATGAACACGCAACATCTCAGTCATTGCAGAAATGCAAATAGCTTTGTACGTAGAAGTTTTTAAAATGCAATCTTGATTCATTACTTTGAAAATACTGGAACTGGTACAGAGAAAAAATGTTGTAATGAAGCAAAATGCTTGATCACATGCTTAGATTAATTTCAACACCAAAGTAAATTATACACAACTTCTGATTCTTGCATATGTAAGATAACTGATAAAACAATCTTTTTATCCTGACAGAGTGACATTATTCCCCAGCAAAATATAATTTCTGTTCCATTGCATAGCCCTTTTTTTTAAACTGAGGTCACTAATATCTTGAAGTGATGACATTTATTACATTTTTTTGCAAATTGTGAAAGTATGGCACTGTACTAACCAGTGAGATTATATAGAAAACACACAGGGCAATACAACGCAGGTATCAGTGATCAGTCCATTTGGTTTGCGCTGGTGTTTATACTTTACATCAGCAGTCATCCCAATCCAACTACTCGCCATTATCTTATCCAACTATTATTTTATAGAATGTGTGGGTGAAATAATAACAAAGCTATCGTGAATGAAGGCATTTTCTTTCATTATAGAGTAGTGGTGAATATTACTACCTGTTACTTTGCACCACAAACTTACTTTGTATCATACAAGGGCAGTGCATTACTTTAAATTAACACCTTTGCAGCTCATGAGGTAGAGAAAATACATACGTCAGACTGTTTCAATAGCTAGTTTCTTCCGGGAACAAGCCCCTAGTTGGTTACCAGAGGCGATAGCTTGAAGGGCACTCTCCTCATAAAGCATGGCTATCCCCACCTCCCCAATTCTTACCACCTGCCATGGGCATATTAGAAGAATTTATAGGTTAACAATCATCTTGTCTGGCCATGTTATGAACACATCTTAATGTGGCCTCACATCCTGGTGTGAGACATGAACCTGCTACTTCTGGCTAAGACGCAGGAATACTAGCCACTCTACCATCAGACATCTTTGCAACATGCACATGGAGGATATATTTAAGTTTTGTAATTTGAATCAAATAGAACATCCTGGATGTGTACAGTTTGCTGTTGTCAGAAGGATAATAATACTGCAATAAATCATCGTGATGTTGTAGAAACAGTTACAGAAAGATGAAAACTATGCTAAAAAATACACAAGGTTTAAAACATCTACTTGGAATAGGAAGTGACATTCTGCTGAAGACATATTTAAGAACAAGTGCAGATTATTTCAATGACTGATAGGATACTATAAATAATAAATCAAATCTCTTATTGGCAATTAATATATTTTACTATAAATGCTTCTACTGCACTTTATTCATTTCAATAGATATTAAAAACATTTACTTATAACTATAAGTGCAATGATCTTCGCAGACCATACAAAAACTTTGATAAGATATGTGTGAAAGAAAGCATAGTGTTATACTCCTTTCATTACTTAGGAAACTCTACAGGGTTGTTTGACTAATGGAGCTGTGAGAGGAGGATGGGAGAAAAGGAACCACCATGGCCTTAGTTCAATGGCTGTTGAACTAAAGTCTTCATAGAAATATGCAAAAGGGCTATTTCTCCCAACTGTAGTCAGCTCAAGACATAATGCTGTAAAGCCAAATCTTGTCAATGTGTATCTGGGACAGAAAGTTACGAGAAAAAATATCTGCTGGAACCCAACTCTTTCATTGAGCCCAATGGGCACAATTGCGGGATTGCTAAACTATATAACTACCAACCCTCACTTAGGAGTAAGTCCTACCTTCAAAAGCTACAGGGCAATTTCTTTGATTGGCAGTTCCATCACTCCTATCAACACCAGAGCTTAGTGCTATGGTAGCAGATGTTTGCAAATGGTGTCTCCTTGCCAGTGAATTCAATGCGGACTGGTACTTTACTATTCTTTGAAGAGAAGGTTGGGTTCTCTGCACTGGATGAACAGGGTGATGGGTCATAGCACTAAGAACAATGAGTAATGCAGGAAGAAGCCCAAAGAGGATCGTGGCTTCCAAAGGTAAATCTAGAGCCTTTAAGGGAGGTTGAGATCCGAGATATCATCGAGGGTGAGAGGGTCTGCAGAGGCCAGGGCCTATTGGACATTGGAAGAAAAGGTAAGCCCATATCTGTGAGGGGGAATGCTCCCAAAACATGCAAAACATGCCCACTTCTTTGCAACTTTCTTCATTTTGGCATTTAAAAATTGGCTCCTGTCTCCTGTCCCATTGCCCGCATACCTACATTTTGTCATGGACAGTGTATTATGGGGCCAAGTGAGCTTTTAATGAGTTCAACAGGCTCTTAATTATTTATTTACATATGGTGGAGGGCTGTTGATTTCAGTGCCTGCCCAACCTTTATATTACAGTGGTGGGTCGGAAGAAGGTGGTCTAGTCACTCAAGCTTTCATACCCTGTGTCAAAAACACACTGCATGGGGTTATGTAATATCAAGCAGCTGGCTGTACTTCAATTGCATAGTGGCAATTAAGTGGTGCATTGTCTGATTCAATAGCTGTGCTCATTTTTGCATCATACTCTGGAATAGTAATTAGAAGTTTAGAAAAATCTTGCCATGGTGATGCATTCTAACAAAGCGCTATTGAAGATTTGAAAACTGGTGATGATGATCTGCAACAACCTGCCCTCCTTCAGTGATTGCAGATGGTGTCTCCTTGCCAGTGAATTCAATACGGACTGGTACTTTACCATTCTCTGAGGAGAAGGTTGGGTTCTCTGCACTGGATGAGCAGGGTGATGGGTCATCTGTGGAGCCAATAAATGACAAAATGCAAATGTACATTTGAAAATACATGCACAGAATTGGAAAGTTGCAGATGTCATTTTGCAAGAAACCTTCAATTGTTGGTAAAGAGCAACAACTGTATACAGGACATAATTTTAAAATATTATTAATATATAAATAACAATTTACAACAAAGAAATAAGTCATTTGATCTACTTTAAAGGTACATGTTCTCTTTTTTGACTTACTTATGTCAAGGCATTGCATTGTATTTACAATTTTCTATGTAAAAAAATTTCTCCTAAGCTGAGTTTACTCTTGAGTTGACTTTGTATTTCAGTGATGTTATTTGTCACTGCTCAAGCCGTGAAAATTATATTTTCTATTTAATCAATAGTTTGTCATCACATATCCTTCTTAACTTACAGCACGTGCTAATGACATTTGTAAAATTCTTCTTATTATGAGATACTTAAAACTTTGCATAATCCTACTACTGTGGCTCAGGCAGCATCGTGGCTCAGTGGTTAGCACTGCTGCCTCACAGTGTCAAGGAACTAGGTTTGATTCCAGCCTCAGGTGACTGTCTGTTTGCACGTTCTCCCCGTGTCTGCATGGGTTTCCTCTGAGTGCTCCAGTTTCCTCCCACAGTCCAAAGAAGTGCAGGTTAGCTGGTTTGGCCATGCTAAATTGCCCATAGTGTCCAGGGATATGCAGCCTAGGTGGATTAGTCATGGGAAATGCAGAGGTACAGGGCTAGGGTAGGGAGGTGGGTCTGGGTGGGATGCTCTCTGCAAGGTCGATATGGATTTGATGGGCTGAATGGCCTGCTTCCACACTGTGGGGATTCTATGATTCTGGGGATTGGATAGGTATATGGAGGATAGTGGGTTAGTATAGGTTAGGTGGGCTTGGATCGGCGCAACATCGAGGGCCAAAGGGCCTGTACTGCGCTGTATTCTTCTATGTTCTATGTTCTATGTTCTAAATGGTGGATATGTTCCCTCCCTGACGTGGTGCAAATAAAATATTGTTAGTACTGTTGCACCTTTGCATTACATGCCATATTTGTAAAAATCAGAACATATAAACATAAAAACATAGAAAATAAATGCAGGTGTAGGCCATTCAGCCCTGCAAGCCTACACCATCATTCAATATAATCATGGGTGATCATGCAATCTCAGTATCCCACTTTTGCCCTCTCCCTATACCCAATGATCCCTTTAGCTGCAAGGGTCACATCCAGCTCCCTCCTGAATGTATTTAACAAACTGGCCCCAACAATTTCCTGTGAGAGAGAATTCCACATGTTCACAACTTTCTGAAGAAATTTTTCCTCAGCTCAGTCCTTAATGGCTTACCCCTAATTCTTGGGCTGTGACCCCTTGTTCTGGACTGCCCCAACATTGGGAACATTCTTCCTGCATCTGGCCTGTCCAGTCCCATCAGGATTTTACATGTTTTTAAGAGATCCACCTTCACTCTGCTAAATTCCAGCGAATACAAGCCAGGTCGATCGATTCGTTTTTCATATGTCAGTTCTGCCAACCAGGGAATTAGTCTGGTGAACCTTCACTGGACTCTCTCAATAGCAAGAATGGCCTTCCTCAGACTAGGAGACCAAGGCCCTGTATAACTGCAGAAAGGTATTCTTACTCCAATACTCAAATCCTCTTGTAATGAAGGAGAGCATGCCATTAGCTTTCATCACTGTCTGCTGCACCTGCATGCCAATCTTCAGCAACTGTTCCACCAATGCTTTTGGCATTTACTATTTTTATGCAAGATGCCTTTCCAACTGCCTGTGCTGCACTGTGCAATACAAAATAAGTTGTTAATTAAACGGATAGACAATCAGGGGTTCGGGTTAGTGTTTTGGCCCATTGGTATTATTTCTATAATGTTGCACAGCATTTCAGTCATGTTGGACTTTTCTTTGGTAACAGTGAATATTAACAATTTCCATGCAATTTTTAGCACTAAAATTCCAATCTTCATCTATCACTGCTTTCAAATTGTTGATTCTATTTTGATACTCCTTTGGTGGTTGCCACTTTGCAGCTTTGTGTTGTTTTTTAGCTATTCAATTATGTCTCCTTTCCTGTTAATTAACATTGTTAATTTCTGATAATGCCTTGTTATATCTCAGAAATGTTATTATGTTAGGCAGTTTCTCCTTTTGAGAAACATACCTTTTGTTGACTGCCCATGACTTTCATTGTACAGCAATGCCACTAGGAGCAAATGATGACACACTAATTTGCATCATTATTATTTGTTAGCATATGTACACATGATAGCTAACTGTTGATTGATACCTTAAACCTACCCTGCCCTGTTCACCAATTTCAGCAACAACCAGTGAGGGAACTCAGATTTTTACTGGAGATTGAAACCATCAGTTCAGTTGTCACCAACACTTGTTGCCATTCCCCTTATCCTCCAAACCAGTCTTCCTCTCTCCCTATAGCTTAGTAATTCTCTGATTTTTCTAACTATTTCAAATCATGCGTTCTATAAAATTATTTACGTCCTACTTGCTTGATTTATTTCTAGTATATTGCTGCCCCTAACCCACCCAGCATTGTACCTTCCCAAGCAATAAGTAAAAAATAAATAAAAAATCTCCCTTATTTTCTTTCTAACATCACCACTTACTCCTTTGGACCTTCATTTTGGAATTTGTCACTGATGTCTCAGTGTACACAGCATAGACAGCAGCCACAGACACTGGTATCTGACATGTAACAGCCTCTCTGGATCATCATGGTACATCTCCAATCCACTTACAGAATGCTTCTGCACTGCCATGCTGCAGTTTAGAGTCTGCTATGGCACAGAAGTAGGCTGTTTGGCCCATCATACATGCACTGCCTGTTCAAATAAACATCATTAACTACTACCAATTTCCTGCTTATTCCCTATACTGTGGCACATTATTTCTATTTAATAATCAGCAATGCCCTCTTGAATGTCTGAATTGAACGTGCCTCCAGACAGTGCATTCTATACTCAAACTACTTGTTATGTGAAAAAGATTTTTCTCACATCAAATTTGCTCTTTTTGCAATCACTTTAAATCTGTATCCTGTGTAAATCTGTATCATTTTACAAGTGGAAACACTCTTCTCCCTATCTACTCAATTCAGCCTGCACATGATTTTGAAAACCTCTATTAAATCTCCCCTCAGCTTCCTTCTCTCCACAGAGAACAGTTCCAACTTCTTCAATCTATCCTTGTAACTGAAATTTCTCATCCCTCGAAACAACTTTGTAAATCACTTCTGCACTATCTCCAGCGTATTCACATCCTTCCTATATGTGGTACCAGAACTGTACACAATATTCCAGCTGAGGTCTAAGTGTCTTTTGCAAGTTCAACCTCATCTCGTTGCTCTTATACTCTATACCCCTAATAATAAAGCCAAGACTACTTACTGTATGCTTTAGTAATTACTCTTTCCACCTGTCCTGCCACCTTCAAAGGTCTGTGCACATATACATGCTGGTCCCTTTGCTTCACATCTCCTTTAGAATTGTATTCCTCATTTTATGCTTTCTTTCAATGTTTTTCCCATTAAAATTCACTATCTCACACTTTGCATTCTGGCACCTTTCATTGCCAGGGCACATTAAGGCAGGGACAGGTAACCAGCTCATGGATTGGACCAGTCTGCACCTCAGGGCTGGTTGCTGGTATTCTTAGATCCCATTCATGAAGCACCGACCTATATACTCTCAACAGTCTTGCCTTGCCTTGCTTTTCCTCATCTTGCTTTACTTTGCTACCTCAGTCATGGAGACTCACAGTACCTCTGTCTGGCATGGCTGTTTCATGCAGCTAGAGACACGGGCAGCGTATCGTATTTGTCTTCACTCATCAGTCAAGGAGGTGGACTTGCATGGCTGCGTCATTCTTATACCCACAGCATTCACCAGCAGCCTGAATGGAAAATACACTGCATGTGCATCCATCATTGGCTTTTTCTCAAAGTCAAAGGTCAGTAATCCTCACTTGAATTGAAGGGGCTGCCATCATTCAGGGGGTCATGGTAAAGTCAGTCAAGGGTAGCATCTGCTATCAGTGTGGGTGTTTAGAAATGGTCAGTTGGCCACTTATGGGTGTCAGGGTCAGGGGAGTGCATATCAGTCTGGGAGCACGCCATAGTCAACCCTGTATGTTTAGTGCAAATAGACCAGAGAATCACAGTAAGTTAGTTGGGTAGCTGCAAAGTGATCAGTCAGGGACCTGGTCATAAAAGTCAGGGCTGTGTGCCAAGGTAACTCGGCAGTGGTGGGAGATGGAGTCATGATCAATGTGTGTGCCCAAGTAAGTCTGCAGTGGTGGGGGATGGAGTCATGATCAGTGTGTGTGCCCAGGTAAGTCGGCAGTGGTGGGGGTCAGCTTAATAAAAATCAAGGGTGGATGCAGTTGTCAGGGGGCGATGATATGACAAGGAAGTGGGGAAATTGCCTTCGGTCCTCAGAATAACATGTGCAGGGATGTGGAGCAGACAATAATTGCAGAGGATATATGTTACTGTAAGGGATCGAGTATGGTTTCCTTTGGTCACTACCACTCTATACTGAAACACTGAGCTTACGTAGAGAATGCCACAGATTCACAACCTTCTGAGTAAAAGAAATTCTACTCATCCTGCTCTTAAATAGTACCCACTTATTTTTAAATAGTGTCCCCAAGTTCTAGACTCCCCAGTTGGGGATAAGATCTTACTTGTTTCTACCCTGTCTTTCTCTTTCAGATTTTGGATAGGTTTCTATTAGATTATTTCATAGTCTTTGAAATTCTAGTTTGCCCAATATTTCCTGTTAGAACAATCCCATAGCAGATACAAGTCTGATGAACCTTCATGGTATGCCTGCAAGGATGTTAATCAGTATTAACATCTGATTGTGAGCAAGGGAGTGTATGGCCATTTCCTCCTGTGGCCATCAACATTACAGCTACATGAACATTTTCGGCTCATTCCAGGGAGCCTCTGGAGACCTCCGTGTGATTCCTCGATTTCCAGACATGTGTCAAATATTGATGCCATTTGTGCCAGATCACATTGCGTCATCACATTTCCCTGTAATGAGGTGAGTGTTATCTTGTGACGAGGCCTGGGCAGGAGGATTTGTTGACAACATTGGGTACCCTCAGGCCCAGGACGCAATCAACAGTACACACATTGTGCTTTCAGGGTTATATCGTTTTGTAACGGAGTTCGTCAGTTGAAAAGGATTGCCTTCCATTAATGAAGCTCAGAAAATAAGAGCAGGAGTGGGCCATTCAGCCTCTCTAGCCTGTTCCGCCATTCAATGTGATCATGGCTGATCACCTGAATTAGTATCCTATTCCCACTTTCTCCTCTTACCCTTTGATCCCTTTGGGCCTAAGAATTATATCAAACTCATTCTTGAAACATGCAAATATATTGGTCTCAACTGCTTTCAATCAAGAATCTGTGAATGATCTGTGATCACTGATTCCAATTTCTAGAGGTTTTGTGCCCAGGGCCCTGACAGCTGCTACAACTCACACTTCCTTGAGAATTCTCATGTTCCTGTTGTGTTTGATGATCCAGATGACTTCAAAGATGATTACTAGGAGACTGAAGACTACCCACTTTGATCATAGCTGATGACTCCATGAAACAACTCCTAACTGAGGCATGGCGTAAATACAAAGTAGCCTATTTTCCGATGAGGGTCATGGTGGAGAAATTATAGGCCAAATGAAGATGTCGTTTTTCTGTTTGGAATGGACTGGTGAGATCCTTCAATATGTTTTAGATAGAGTGTGCCACATAAACAGACATGCCGTGATCTGCCTAACTGGAGCAGGCAACAAGGGAATGCGATGGATGCTGAGGAAATGGGAGAGTGGCAGTTTTCTGAGGAGCAGGATGAAAACATTAAGCAGAAGGAACATCACACCCTGCACCACAGATTGCAATTGTGTCAGATGCTAACCAGACACAACCTAATTTATACCAGTTCCAGTAGGATGCAGTGATCAGTCATTGACTGTAAATTGTTGGAGCTCAACAAGCATGCAGTTTATTTTTGTGTTCCAAGAATCAAATGCAGCTTCTGTTTGTTTGATATCTGTTTGATTTTGATGATTTTAAATAAAAATTAATATTTTGAAGGAATTGAAGGCTTTCCTGTATGTAGAGGTCTGACAATCATCACTGATTAGTAACTGGGTATGGTAGGCATTTGGGAAAGCATGGTAATGACTTAGATGAGTATGTAAGATGGGATGTAGCTGAAAGATTGGAGAGCTGTGTGACCTGCCGCTTAAACAGTCATAGATGGAGGAATATACAGTTGTATGTTCAAGCAAGTATTAGCTGTGTCACCTATGTGCCATGAGAAGTGATCATTTGCAGCTGCTGCACCACTATGTCAATAGTGAAGGGCAATTTCAGACTACCAATGGCTCACTGGGAGTATGGATGGGGATCTAAGATAGTGTCAGCTGGCTTGTTCAGAATTTATTGTTAAGATAGTTCAGAGACAACCACATTTTTATGGGTCTGGAGTCACATGTAGACCTGACTAGGTATAGACAGCAAATTTCCTTCCCCAAAGGACATTTGTCTTTACAATAATTGACAAGGGTTGCATTGTTGAGTTTATTCCAGATTTTTTAAATTGAACTTAAATTTCTCCACCTGCCACAGTGTAGCTCATACCCTTGTTCCGAGAACATTAGCTTGGAATTCAGATTTTTAGTGACATTATCTCTAGTGACAGTATCATACCATCAGTGTTCCACACCAGCATTTGAGTCACACACATTCTCTAATATTATTGACTGTTTGCCAATTTGTTCATAGCTCAGGTAATAATCCAGAGATATTACTCTGAGGTTCTGCTATTTAATTCAGAATGTGAGGAAGTGTAATCAACTTATGGATTTGTAGTGAATATTACTTCATAGCATAGCAGTATTTTGTTTTGGCATTAATGTTTTCAAGGGACTAATGTTTCATGGTATGCTTTTGTTAATAGTGTTAACTTTATCTTCATAATTAAAACTATTCACAATATATACTAATAATTTAGATGCAATTGTAATATTTCCAAGTCTGCAGATGACACAAAGCTGAATGAGACGGCAAACTGTGAGAACAATGAAGAGATACTTTAGTGTGATTTTAACATGTTGATTGAGTGGACACATGGAAGATGAAGTATAATGTAAATAAATGTGAAGTTATCCACTTTGATTGCAAAAACAGGAAAGCTGATTATTATCCAAATGGAGATAGATTGGGAAAGAGGGAGGTGGAATGAGACCTGGGTGTCCTTAAACACCAGTCACTGAAAGTAAGCAGGCAGGTTGAATAGGCAGTGAAAAAAGCAAATATTATGTTGGTTTTCATAGCAACAGAATTTGAGTATGGGAGCAGGAATGTCTTGCTGTAATTGTCAGCGCCTTGGTGAGCCCACACCTAGAGTATGGTGTACAGTTTTGGTCTGCTCATATGAGGAAGAATATCTGAGCTATGGATGGATTGCAACAAAGGCTTTCTGGACTGTTTCTTGGGATGGCAGCACTGATGTATGAAGAGATACTGGATCGCTTAGGACTATATTCACTGAAATATAATTTAGAGGAATTAAATGGAGTCTCATAGAAACTGATAAAATTCTAACAAGATTAGACAGGGTAAATACAGGAAGGATGTTCCAATACTCAAGAAGGAATTAGTTACAGTTCTCAGGGCTAAAGGAATCCAAAGGAATGGGGAGAAGACATAAGAGCTCAATCAGAGCAGCAGTAGGAGAGGAGTGAATCGAACTCACTCAGAGCAGGAGTGAAGTGGATCAAGCTCAGTTGGAGTACTAGTGGGAGAGGAGTGGTAAATGTGGGTAGGCAGAGTAGGAGTCCCCAGTGGCCATTTCTCAAGTATACTGTGTTGGATACAACTGGGGTGGGGGTGGGGGGTGAATGGTCACTCAGGGGAAAGCAGCAACAGCCAAGTTTGTGGTACTACTGTTGGCTCTGCTGCACAGCGGGGTGTGGGCAAAATAAATTGGGAAAGCTTTAGCGATAGCAGCCTTGATTGTAAAAGGTACTGACATGTGGTTTTCTGGCAGCAAATAAAATTCTCAAATGGCATGTTTCCTTTCTGGTGCCAAGGTCAGGGAAGTCTCAGATTGGCTGCAGAGCATTCTGAAGGGGGAGAATGGATAGCCAGCAGTCGTGATACTGTCCATGCCAATGACATGGGTAAAGAAAGAAATGAGGACCTCATTAGGAATCTAGAGAGTTAGGTCACAGATTAAGAAGGAAGAGTAGAAAAGTTGTAATCTCTGGATTAGTCCAGCAACTGGTACTACTGAGTATAGAAATAGGAAGATAGGTCAGATGAACATGTGGTTAAAGGGATGTGGTAGGAGTGAGGACTTCAGATTTTTGAATCATTGGGACAGCACCTGGGACTGTATTGGCTCCGATTATCCTTATTGGGAGGGTGCTTATGCTCTTGCGGAGGTTTTTAATTAATTTGGCAGGGGACAGGCACAGAGTAGATGGTAAATTTGGGCGTAAGGTCCAATCAGATGTAGAACGAATGGAAGGACAATCCAGTAGGCAAAAAAAGATATGGGCAGGATAAGGTACATGGGAAGTCTGGAAAGCTGATTGAGGGAATAACTCACCTTCTTATTAACCTAACATGTCCTAGAACCTCACCATTCCAACTGAAATCCCCAGTTACAATGTCTTCTCCAACATGAATACAGATGAGAAGTATTCATTTAGGACCTCAATCACATCCACTGCCTCCATTCACAAGTGTCCCTTTGGTCTCTAAAAGTACCCTCTTCCACTGGTACTCTTCTCACTTGAACATATTGATAAAATGCCTTGGGACTTTCCTCAATCCGATCAGCCGAAGTTATTTTGTGGCCCATCTTTGCCCTCCTAATTTCTTTTTAGGCAACACCCTATACTCTCTATACAGTTGAAGGGCCTCCCTGTTTTTAATGTGCTGTACTTGACATATGCTTCCTTTCTTTTCTTTATCAAATTCACAAGATCCCATGATATCCAGGGTTTCTTGGATCTATTGCCTTTGACCTTCACTCTTCAAGAACATGCTGACTTCTTGACTCCCCAAACTTGCCTACCATTTATAAGGTACAAATCAGGAGTGTGATGGAATACTGCCCACTTTCCTGGATGAGTGTAGCTCCAACAACACTCAAAAAGCTTGGCACCATCCAGGACAAAATAGCCACTTGATTGGCACCACATCCACAAGCTTCCGCTCCCTCCACCACTGACTCTCAAAGCAGCAGTGTGTACTATTTACAACTTCATCACATAGTCTTAGGCAGCACTTTCCGAACCCATGACCACTTCCATCTAGAAGGACAAGGACAGTAGATACATGGGAGCACCCACTATTGTCTCAAAGGCAAGTTTCCTTCCAAGCCATTCATCATCCTGACTTGGAAATATTTTGTTTTTCTTTCACTGTGGCTGAATCAATATCCTGGAATTCCTACTTAATGGCACTGTAGGTCAAGCTATGGCATGTGGACTGTAGCAATTCAAGAGTCAGCTCACCACCACCTTCTCAAGGGCAACTTCAATAAATGCTGGCCAGCCAGCAACACCCACATCCCAGAGAAAATAAAGAAAATATATTATGTGCTTTGGCAGGCATAGAGATGCATAAATCCCCAGAACCTGATGAGATGTATCCAGGCTGCTATGGAAGATGAGGAGATTGCTGGGGCCTTTTTGGAGATATTTAATACTTTGCTGGCTACAGATGAAGTGCCAGATGATTGGAGGATAGCTAATGTGGTTCCTTTGTTCAAGAAGGGAAGCAGGGATAAGCCAAGTCATCACAGACCAATCAGTTATAGTGGTTAGTTAGATGTCAGTGGTAGATAAATTACTAGGAAAAAAAAATCTGAGGGACAGGATTAATCAACACTTGAAAGTACAGGGATTAATCAGGGATGGTCAGCACAGATTTGTTAGAGAGAGGTCTTGTCTTTCTAATTGAGTTGTTGTGAAGGTGATTAAATATATTGATGAGGGTAGTGCAGTTGATGTGGTTTACATGGCCATGACAAGGTCCTATTTGGAAGGCTGGTCCAAAAGATAAAAGCCCGTGGAATTCAACTTGGCAAACAAGATCCAAATTTGGCTTGCAATTAGGAAGCTAAGGGTGATAACGGAGGGATGTTTTTGTGATTGGATGACTGTGACCAGCAGTATACTGTAGGGTTGGTGCTGGGACCTTTGGTATTTGTTATTATACATTAACAACTTGGTTGTGAATGTAGAAGATATAATAAGTAAATTTGCAGATGACATGAAAATTGGTGATGCTATTGATACGGACGAGGATGGTGCCAGGCTGGAGTTGATATTGGTAGACACATAAATTGCATCGAGCAATGGCAGGTAGAACTTAATCCTGATAAGTGTAAGGTAATGCATTTTGGGAGGTCCAAAAAGGGAAGGACATACTCAATGAATGGTAGGTCCCTCGAGAGTATTACAGAACAAATGGACCTTGGTGTACAAGTCTATAAATCATTGAAGGTGTCAGCACAGGTAGACAGGGTGGTGAAGAAGGCAAATGGGATTCTTGCCTTTTTAACCTGGAGGTAGAATATAGAAGCAAGGAAGCTTTGTTATAACTTTATAGGCCACAAATGGAATACTGTGGGCAGTTCTGGTCATCACACTAGCAGGAGGACAGGACTGGAGAAGGTGCAGAGGAGATTCACCAGGATGTTTCCTGATATGAAAAGTCTCAGTTATGAAGAGAGACTAGATGGAGTGGGTTTGTTTTCTTTGGAGCAAAGGAGGTTGCGAGGGTATCTGATTGAGGTACACAAAATTATGGGTGGCTTGGAAGTAGATCATGAGAATCATCTCTCTTAGGTAGAAGTGTCTAAGACCAGAGTCATAAGTTTAAGGTGAGGAGTAAGTGGTTTAGAAGAGATCTGAAAAAACAAAATTCACCCAGGGGTGGTAGAAATAGGAAATGTGCTGCCAGAGGGAATACCGGAGGCAGGTACTCTAGCAACATTTAAGAAGCATCTGTATGAGCTCTTAAAATGCCAGGGCATATGGACCCAGTGCAGGTAAATGGGATTAGTGTAATTTCTTTGTTTGGTCGAAGAGCCTGTTTCAATGTTGTATGACTCTATGACATAGAAGCAGAAGTAGGCCAGTCAGTCCATCCAGTCTGTTCTGCCATCCAATGAGATTGTGGTTGATCTGATAATCCCCAACTCCACTCTTCCCATAACAACCGATTCCATTATTGATTAAAAATGTATCAGGGTGCTGAATGATCAGCCATGAACATATTGAACTCCTGCTTTTATTTTCTATGTTTTGATGCAAAACTGTCTAGTAGTACTGAGTACAAGACTATATATGATTTAAAATGTGTGCTCTGCATGCAGGAAAATCAATAATAAATTGTTAACATACTTCTCATGGGACTAGAAGTATATTATTCTATTGAATAGTGGTGGTAAATCATCTTATAAAAATCATAGATTTACATGCTAATATTATCTTCTATAACTCAGAAATAAATTATTCTTTTCATTCACTTTACATTTTAAGAATTTCTGAGTGCACTGTTTCTTAGTGTGCAAGCATGTTCATATCCAGGTTGTTTATATTCAATGATTTTGTTGAAGTAACACCAACAGAAAATGGGGACTTTTGGCTTCTTAAAGTTTAACAATTTACATAAGGCTAGACATTGTGAGCTCTATATTAGAGTTTAATTTTGATTTACTTGTCAGTAAGACATGCAAATTTAGGGAATTATTGGAGAGGAAAATGGCTAAACTGATAAGGCATTGTTCGAGTATGAATACAGGTATTACTACACCTTTTCAAATACATGAGGTTTTGAAAGGAAGAGGTTACAGGCAATTAAAAATTGGATGTATTCTATGATTCCATGATAGATCATTAATAAATAAGAACACTATTCATTTTTCTGGAGCTTCTTTGGATCCTCCACTGAAATTAAGACAGCTGATGAGCGAGTCCCCATGAAATGTGATAGAAGAAATTTATCTCCTTCACAGCATATTGAAGTTATCTGTACAGTCAATTCAAATCAAACAATAAAGAATACATGGTAGAAATTTAACTTAAAGTGCACTTAAAAGATGGACTTACATGTACATGGGCTGCAACTGTAAATGAGATGTTTTCTGTGGGCCCTGATAGCCGTATGAGTCAAACCCTCCGATGAAATCAACTGTTGGGTAAAACAGAAATGTCATTAGATTCCAGTAATAGATTCCTGTTTGTATGTAGAATCAGAGTCATAGAGATGTACTGCATGGAAACAGACCCATCAGTCTAACTTGTCCATGCTGACCAGATATCCCGACCCAATCTAGTCCCACCTGCCAGCACCTAGCCCACATCCTTCCAAACCCTTTCTATTCATATCCCCATCCAGATGCCTTTTAAATGTTGCAATTGTACTAGCCTCCACCACTTCCTCTGGCAGCTCATTCCATACACATACCACCCTCTGCGTGAAAAAGTTTCCCCTTAGGTCTCTTTTATATCTTTCCCCTCTCACTCTAAAACCTATGCCCTCTAGTTCTGGGCTCCCCCACCTCAGGGAAAAGACTTTGCTTATTTCTCCTATGCTACTCATAATTTTGTAAACCTCTATAAGGTCACCCCTCAATCTCTGACGCTCCAGGGAAAACAGTCCCAGCCTGTTCAGCCTCTCCCTGTAGCTCAGATCCTCAAACCGTGGCAACATCCTTGTAAATCTTTTCTGCACCCTTTCAAGTTTTACAACATGTTTCCAATAGGAAGGAGACCAGAATTGCAGGGAATATCCCAAAAGTGGCCTAACCAATGTCCTGTACAGTCGCAACATGACCTCCCAACTCCTATTTGCAAACACAACTTCCCTGTCGTAATAGAATTAATGCGGGATTATCATTTCACAGTTCTCCTCTACACATTGCCCCCTGGAAACAATACCTAGAAATATATTAGGTACCATACGTCCAATGATGACACCCAGTTTGACTGCTGTCTATATCCTACCTCACATCAAGTCCAGTTCAATTGATACTCATGTACGTGCTGACCAATAGTCATAGGTGCAGGAAAGTGCAATTGTAGATTCATAGAGTGAAAGAGATTTTACAGCATGGAAAGAGGCCCCTCAGCTCATTGTGTCCATACTGGTCATCAAACATGCACTTATTCTAATCCCATTTTTCAGCACTTGCCCTGTAGCCTCATATATTATAGCATTTCAACTGCTCATCTAACTACATCTTTTTATTTTATAGATATTTTTATTAGAAATTTAACATTTTTACAAGTTTACAAAAATAAACAAAACTCTCAGATATAAACATTGATATACAATTAGCTCAAATATACAATAGCCAAAATTTGACAAAAAAAACAAAAACAACAAAAAAATCCGAAAAGCAAAAAAAACAAACAAACAAACCTCAACTATCTACTAATCTAACCTACAACTAACCAGAGTGTATATTTAAGTCTCTTACATGCTCGGAATGTGTTAACATCAAATGTAATAAAACCCGTATTC
>NC_057712.1:69200316-69256194 GCF_004010195.1 Chiloscyllium plagiosum
TTGTTTAAATGTAATATTACACAACTAATTGAGTTACTAAACTATTATAAATGATTTATAAATGATTTGGTGAGCTTGGTAGGGGGTAGGTGACCCACTGTGCCCAAGTCTTGGGAGGAGCACTATAGACTCAGTCTTACTGGGTCGCCGCCATCTTGGATCCATCTAACTACATCTTAAATGTCTTGAGGGTTCCTGATTCTTCCACTGTCTCAGGCAATGAGTTCGAAATGTCTACAACCATCCGGGTGGAATCATGTTTCCTCAAAACCTTCTAAACCTCCTGCTCCTTATGTTAAAAACTGCACTCCCTGAATATTGATCCCTCTCTTCAGGGGAAAGGTTTCTCCCTTTTTATGCCTCTCAGAACTTTGTACACCTCAACCAGAGGCCTCTCAGCCATGACTGCTCTAAAGAAACAAACATCAGCCTATCTAGTCTCTCTTCACTGTAGCCAGGCAGCATTCTGGTGAATCTCTTCTGCATCCTCCCTAGTGCAATCACATCCCTCCTATAATATGGTGGTGATGGGAAATGCAAACAGTATTCCAGCTGTGGACTAGCTAAAGATATATATAGCTCTATCATACCCTCCTTACTCTTGTATTCAATGTCTTGACTAATAAACCCAAGATTCCATTATACCTTCTTAACCAGCTTATCTACATATTCCATTGCCTTCAAGGATCTATGGACAAGGTCCCTTTGACCCCCTTTATTTCCAACAGTCCGATCATTCAGCCTGTAATCCCTATTAATCCTTCCAAAATTGATCGCCTTGCACTTTCCAGGATTAAATTTCACTTCCCATTGTTAATGTTTACATCATCCTGTCGTCTAAAGCTTTCCTCCTCACTATTTAACACACCACCAATTTTTGTGCCATCTGCAAACTTACTGATTGATCATAGCTCCTATACGCATGCTTAGATCATTAATTTACACAACAACAGCTAGGGATCCTGTACTGAACCCTATAGTATGCCACTATCTACAAGTCACAAAAAGACCCTTCGACCATTACCCTCTGCTTCCTGCCATTAAGCCAATCTTGGATCTAATTTATCAAATTGCCCTGGATCCAATGGGCTCTTAGCTTCTTAACCAGCCTGCCATGCATGACCTTGTTAAAAGCCTGACTGAAGTCCATACAGATTGCATCAACTTCACTACCCTCATCTGCACACCTAGTCACATACTCAAAGAAATTCAAACTTGTTTGACATGATCTCCTCCTTACGAAGCCATGCTAACCATGATTAATCTTTTCTTCTCCAAGTGCACATTAATTATGTCCCTCAGAATTTCTTGAATAGTTTCCCTGCCAGAGATGTTAGACTCACTGGCCTGTAGCTTTCCGATTTATCTGTACCACCCTTCTCGAATAAAGGTTTGAGAACTTGCTGTTCTCCCGTCCTCTGGTCCCCCTCCTATAGCCAGGGAATAGTTGAAAATTAATGTCAGAAAGCCATTGTATGTGCAAGGAGGTATCAGCCATACCACTATGTGCAGTGAGAAGTATTGCTTTGTAGTTGCTGTGTCACTGGCAAGTTCAGGCTGCCATGCTCGACTGGGTACAAAACTGGGATTTCAAGATGGTGTCACACCAGGGATATTGGCAGTAGTAAGCTCTTGCAACTATAGCAAATAGAAGAATTCATCTAGCATCAGGCATGAGGGTAGACAGTTAATGAGGCAGGTTTGAGACGGTTGTCTATGAAAACACATTAGGCCTCGCAGAGAGAATCACTTCATGGAAGTTGACAAAAATCTCTTCACATTCAAAGAAATGAGAGATGTGGCTGAAAATTGTAAATCTCATCTTGAGTGTAAAAACTAGCATTTTAATGAGGACACAAATTGGTGCTGATTATCATTTGTAATATATGTTATGTGGAGGCAGCTGCCCATAAAAATCATAACCTGCTACATTCTTATTAATTTTGGTATCTTTGGCATCTGAAACACAAAGTGAAATGCAAATAAAATTAAACATAAAAAGAGATGATCTACACCTTGCAGATTCGTCTAGATAGCTAAGTTATCTCTTGAGGGAGGTAAGGCATCCCTTTGGTTATAATTCCAGGATATCATTGGGTAAGGTCAGGTGCTCTTTTGAGGAAGTAAGGTGCCCTTTTGGATTGATAAAAATAGGCTTAAATGTGCATTAAAGGCTATCAACTTATGGGAACATGGAAGTGCATTGGAACTTTTATGAGGAAATGTCAAAATTTAAAGAGGACCTATTATAAGGAGCTGTCAGAAATGTGAATAGGAAATATCAGGAGGAACTATCAAAGTTGAAAGTCATTTAAAGTGTTTTTAAACAAGATTTAAATCTAAACAATCTTGAACATTCGAAGAATGTTTGTTAAAAACATTGCTTGCTATTTTGTACTTGCTGTTGAGAGGTTTGATGGCTCTTATTGCATGAGTAGAGTTGCATAACTGATTTCACAACCTAACAATATCACAGTGGGATGCCTACTGTGGTGGTATTGTACCTCTGCACCAGATGCGCCAGGATAATGTCCCACTTCAGGATTTGATGGCCGTTTAAAGTTTGTCATAATGGGACAAACATGCTGATTATCAATCCGTAAATTCTTTTGTTATATCTATGGCATGTAATTAATGCAACAAAAGCATGAGATCAACCAGAAACATACTGTAGTTGCAGTGAAAGAGCTTCCTCACATCAAAAGACACAGGTTCTTGCCATGAGCAAGTCACATTCTTCTTCTGAAGGATTACCACTCACAGGATGCTTCAGTTTCATAAATATCAATAAAAGCATTGAAGTGAGCCTATGAATTTCAATGCTTTCAGGTTTTATGCATTTGAATGGAATGTTTGTGGAGAAAAGAGATTAAGCAATTGAAAGAATTTAAATGTAGAAAATGTATTTTTATGAATGAGAGTGCGAGCTTTTTAAGAAAATAAAGTCTGAATCTTCCCAGCCGCTCAACAACATAGGCATTAGGGAGAAAGTTGGAAAGTTGGCAAAAGTGGCAAGAAGAGAATATTGCCATTGAGTGGTGAGATATCTATTTGTATCCCTTTCCACTTCCATGCATCAGCACCTAATCATTAGCTGATTTATATGCAATTTTGTTTATATGCAATTTCTCATTCTCCCGATTGTTGAATAGAAACTAGATGGTGACATGAAATGGCAGCTCCAGCTTATCACTTTCCTCCAACCCTCCAGCTACAACAGCAGTCCCAATTATCTCTGGGCACACTCCATGGACAGCAACTGCATGTTCCCCATCCATGGACATTAGGTTTGCACATATACCAGCTTCGCTGTACTATTGTAGCATATTTTCAAGCAGCTTGTGACACAGTTCTGCACCTCAATGTTGCACTTTGAAGCGCACTAGCAGCTTTCGTTGGAATGTTGCCAACAGGACACTTAAGTTATGAATTTGACCAGGATGCATCTCAGAGGTCCTCACTTGTTCTGTTACTACTCACTCACATTGTGACTACTTGAATGTTCATTACACATTCCTTACCTTTTTGCATTTTGCCTCATTCAGAACCTGCAGCCTCTCAGTACTTTTCACTTGTTTTGCCTTTTAGTGGAGACATGATATGAGGTAGCTTATCATGGCTGTCAGCATTCATCAGTAAAGAGGTTTGATAATGCCACTATATGGGAGCATGTTAACTGAATCTCACACCTGCACCATGTGTCAGAAGTGTTTGCGACAAACATACTGCATGCGCTTCAAAAAAATGGTCATACTCCCAGTCAGATCAATGGAAACAACCTTCAGTCAGGGGGTCAAATGTAGCATCCACTCTCATTTAGGGTCTTGGACACAATCAGTCAGTCAACTGAAGAGGTCTGGGGTTCCATATCACTACAGTCTGCAAGTGTGCCACGGTCAGCTCTGTATGTCTAACAGAATCAGGCCAGGGTGTTGCACTAACTCAGAGCTGCACAGAGATCAGTCAAAGTCCCAGGCTCATACAGCAATCAGGGCTGGGAGACCAAGTCAGTCTAGGAGGTGGACCAGTCAGTCCTGAGGGAGAGATGAATGAATGTAGTGGGTGACCATTGCTGTGTCAGGAAAGTGGGTGAACTCAATTTTGAGAATTGAAGGTGGCATTTCAAAAAGCAGAGGAGGCAATAGTTGTGAAAGGTGAAACCTCGAAGTATAAAGTGAGGACTATAGTGCATTGAAGGTCATGGGTTCCTGCATGAGGAGGGGAGGGATCATCCATACTCACCACCACTCTGACCTAGGCAGGGATTATTCAGCATGATATCTCAAATGACTATAAACGACCTGGATGAGGGCGCAGAAGGGTGGGTTAGTAAACTTGCAGATGACACTAAGGTCGGTGGAGTTGTGGATAGTGACGAAAGATGTTGTAGGTTACAGAGAGACATAGATAAGCTGCAGAGCTGGGCTGAGAGGTGGCAAATGGAGTTTAATGCGGACAAGTGTGAGGTGATTCACTTTGGTCGGAGTAACCGGAATGCAAAGTACTGAGCTAATGGTAAGATTCTTGGTAGTGTTTGAGCAGAGAGATCTCGGTGTCCAGGTACACAGGTCCTTGAAAGTTGCCACCCAGGTTGACAGGGTTGTTAAGAAGGCATACAGTGTTTTGGCTTTTATTAATAGAGGGATCGAGTTCCGGAACCATGAGGTTATGCTACAGCTGTACAAAACTCTGCTGCAGCCGCACTTGGAGTATTGTGTACAGTTCTGGTCACCGCATTATAAGAAGGATGTGGAAGCTTTGGAAAGGCTGCAGAGGAGATTTACTAGGATGTTGTCTGGTATGGAGGGAAGGTCTTACGAGGGAAGGCTGAGGGACTTGAGGCAATTTTCGTTGGAGAGAAGAAGGTTGAGAGGTGACTTAATAGAGATATATAAGATAATCAGAGGGTTAGATAGGGTGGACAGGGAGAGCCTTTTTCCAAGTATGGTGACAGCGAGCACGAGGAGGCATAGTTTTAAATTGAGGGGTGATAGATATAGAACAGATGTCAGAGGTAGTTTCTTTACTCAGAGAGTAGTAAGGGTATGGAATGCTTTGCCTGCAACGGTAGTAGATTCGCCAACTTTAAGTACATTTAAGTTGGCATTGAACAAGCATATGGACGTACAGGGAATAGTATAGGTTAGATAGGCTTCAGATTGGTATGACAGGTCGGCGCAACATCGAGGGCCGAAGGGCCTGTACTGTGCTGAAATGTTCTATGTTCTATGACTAAGCTGGAGGGCTGATGCTTGGGAATTAATGTTGAGAGATGAAGTTGTAATTCAAAGTGGTATATTGATGGGCTCAACAGCGAGAGCCAGGAAGAAAGGAACATGGAGGTTTGGGAGTTGGGGGCACCATGATTGCAAAGCTGAGCCTGAGACTTACTGTGCTAAGAAACACCTAGGTTGTATTCCACAATCATGCAACTTGTATCGGTGCACTGGAAATGAAAAATGGCTG
The DNA here is from genome assembly GCF_004010195.1 of Chiloscyllium plagiosum. Classification (NCBI taxonomy): domain Eukaryota; kingdom Metazoa; phylum Chordata; class Chondrichthyes; order Orectolobiformes; family Hemiscylliidae; genus Chiloscyllium; species Chiloscyllium plagiosum. Next base: position 69,205,783 of record NC_057712.1, read on the forward strand.
CTACCATAACTAGAAGTAGTATAATGACTGTGTTTTTCTCTGATCATATGGGATTTACCTGTGAGTAATGTGAGTCCCCATCAAAGGGCAGTTGCATTAATCAGGGGTTTTTACAGTACAGATTGAAGCAATCTATTTTCATAGCATCCTGTTTGTGAAAAGCATGCTGTGCCCAACTATATTGGTTAGAAATCCTGGTCACAAGCAATCTCGACCATGTCATTTGTCACTACAGACTGATCATAATCATCTCTGAAAATAGAAGTAATCAGAGGACCCAAGACAATCTAAGATCTCATAGTAGTCATGATTCGGAGATGCCGGTGTTGGACTGGGGTGTACAAAGTTAAAAATCACACAACACCAGGTTATAGTTCAACAGGTTTAATTGGAAGCACACTAGGTTTCGGAGCGATGCTCCTTCATCAGGTGATTGTGGAGGGCTCGATCGTAACATAGAATTTATAGCAAAAATTTGCAGTGTGATGTAACTGAAATTATACATTGAAGAATTGATTGTCTGTTAAGCCTTTCATCTGTTATAGGCTACATGAGGGCAGAGAACTGAGTTCTTCTCAATTTGAACTGTAGGTTTTGCTAAAATGTGCTTTCATGTAATGCTGCCTTTTTCAAGTGATGTGGGGCTGGTAAGGTGTCAGTAATCATATAGCACTTTAAATCGCCTACTGTATTTGCACAGCATGGCTTGTGTTGCATTCATCAGAATAAGGTCTCTATGTCAGAGGTTCATGTCAAGGCATTTCCATGAACCCCTTTTGATGGAACTTCCATGTCCCACTGAATGAACATAGAATATAGAACCGTACAACCCAGGAACTGGCTCTTTGGCCAAACATGATACCACAGGAAACTAATCCTTTCTGGCTGTCCTTGGTACATATCCCTCTATTCCTTGCATTTTCATGTGCTTATCTAAAAGTCCCTTAAACATTCCTACCGTATCTGCCTCCATCACCATCCCTGGCAGTGCATTTCAGACACCTATCACTTTCTGTGTAAAAAACTTCCACCTCGTGTCTCCTTTGAACTTTCGTCTTCTCACCTTAAATGCATGCCCCGGCAGAAATAGCGGAGGATGATGCGATGTATGCTGAGGTTGGTGGAGTGGAAGGTGAGGAGGGGTCAGTCCTTGTTGCATTGAGAGGGTTGGGGTTCAAAGGCGGAGGTGCGGGAAGTAGAGGAGATGCACTGAAGGGCATCAACGACCATGTAGGAGGGGAAATTGCAGTCTTTGAAGAAGGAGGCCATCTGGGATGTTCTATGAAGGAACTGGTCCTCCTGGAGGCAGTTGCGACAGAGGCGAAGGAATTGGGAGTAAGGGATAGTGTTTTTACAGGAGGCGGGATGGGAGGAGGTGTAGTCCAGGTAGCTGTGGGAGTCAGTGGGTTTGAAGTAGATGTCTGTTGAGTTGGTCACCGGAAATGGAGATGGAGAGGTATAGGAAGGGGAGGAAGGTGTCCGCGATGGTCCAGGTGAACCTGGAAGATTGAGCACCCATATTGCCTCAGTGGATGAGCCCTCCAGCAGGTCTTTTTTGAATGCAGAAGAAACATTCTCTCTGGTTAGTAATGCAACTCCTCCATTTTTTTTTTACCTTCGTCTCTATCTCATCTAAAACAATGAAACCCTGGAACATTGAGCAGCCAGTCTTATCCCTCTCTCATCCAAGCATCAGCAATGGCCCCAACATCGTAGTCTCACGTACTGATCCAGGCTCTATGCTCATCTGCCTTACCTATAATGAAGGACGATGTTAAACCTTCACTGATGAATGATGTGAATTCTGATTGCTCATATTACATAGGACCTGATCTGTTTTTCACATTCCTTACACAGGCTCATTAGAAGCATGGATCCCGCCACAACTGAGGTTATTATCACTATTGCTATGGTGCAATAAAGACACAGAAATTGAGGAGGAACGGACGTGCCAGTAAGCTCAGGACCAGTCATAACCTCCAGTCACTGCTGATCTGCCTCCACATGAAGGGTTTGCAGGTGAAGACCCAGTTAAGATGCAAAGGAGGTACAAAAGGCCCTAAGTTTCTAAGTTTCAATGACATTGCTCCAGATGACCAAGGTGCAGTGTTGGCACAAATTGCGGATGTCCTGGTACATTGTCACAGAACTACGTCAGCTGTTGGAGTGGAATCAGCAACTTAAAAGAGTTTGTGGCCATTCTATCCCGGTGGCTGTCAATGTGACAATCGCACTTAATTTTTATGCAACTACTACTTACAAAGCTGTGCTGGGGACTTGAGTATGATCTTACTACCCTTAACACACAAATATCTCCAAGCTGTTAGTGAAGCAATTTGTGTCAGGTCACACTACTTCATGACATTTCCCTGTGATTAGGTCATTGTTGCAACCTGAGCTGTAAACATTGGCAATATGTCTGGCTTCCCCCAGGTGCATGGTATTACAGAGTGTATACCTTTTACATTGAGTGTGCCATATCATAGCATGGCTGACTTCGATTCCATTAACATACAAGTCATCTGTGATTATCAGTATGACATCTTAGAAGCCAATGACAGGTATCCTGAAATCTGCCATGAAGCTTATATCATTAGAAATTTCACACTCCGGCTTCATTTCAAGGGCTGGTGCCATACAAGAATGGCTGCTTGGACTCAAGTGCTACCCTTTGAGACCATGGGTGATAACTCTATTATGCAAACCTGTGTTGAGTTGGTCACCGGAAATGGAGATGGAGAGGTATAGGAAGGCTAAGCATACATGCACTGTAGCCCATTCTACAGCTAGGACCTTGATGAAGATTCTGTTGCTTCAAGGAAGTTCAGATACTTGGGTAGACTGGAGGTGCCTTGCAGTACACTCTGTACAGTGTATGCTGCATAATCCCAGCATGCTGTGCTCTGAACACAGCAGGCAACAAGGGAATCTGAAGGACTCTAAAGAGTTGGGGGAGTGGCAGAGTCTTCCGAGGAGGAAGGTGAGGTCTTCGAGCAGGAAGAACATCACCTTCTGTATGATAGAGCACGGCAGAGTCAAGCACAGCAAGTCAGGATTTAACTGACACCCAAACCCAGCAGATGAGAGCTGGGTGCAGTCGTTGGTGCTCAAAAGAAGAGCAGCTCCTGTCTGTTCTGAGACACAAATGCAACTTCTGTTTCTTTGGTCACTGTTCACTTTTGCTGTTGCTGAGTAAAAGTGAGTGTTTTCAACCATTTGAAAACTCTCCAGCATGGGATGGTTCCTCATTGAAGAAAGAGAAAATGATAGGCTGCACTAGGTACTGGAGAAAGAGAGTCCTTAGACAAAGTTTTAAAATGGGACAAGGCTCAGGATGAGTAACCTGTATAGTTTGGCTTGTAAATAGTCCTAGATTTACAAATCTGGACTTGTACATGCAAGGAAGTGTCTGCTATGTCACTTATGTGCCATGAGAAGCATTTGTTCTAGTTCCCCTTCCAGTGTGTCCACAGTGAATGGCAACTCCTGGCTAGTGGCGATTGTATCAGTGCACAGTTGGGCTTTAAAATGGTGCCAGCACAAGGGATCTCGGGAGGTCCTGGCAGGGGAGAACTTCTGCCTGTGGTGACAAGGAACTTACAATTAGCTGGGTGCCATAGAGACATGATGCATAGTTAATGAGGTGAGTTTAGAAAAATAGCATGAGAAATCTCACTGGTGCTCATGGGGGGAGAAACCCTTCATGAAATTCACCAAAATTGCTGATTTCAAGTTAAATTCAGCCTGGTAGTATTTAATCTCAGCATGGATCCATGGGTTTTCACAAAGTGAATAATGGCTGAGTTGACAAGATAGGTATAAAGGCAAAGGGTATTAGGTGGCATGCATTGGTTGAGACTAAGTGGCATATGGCTTATAAAGAGCTGTGGCCTATCTTGAAGGCCATAATTGACAGCAGAATTTAGGGCCTTATGAGTGGTTGATTACAGTGGCATAGGTTGACATATAGGATATGGAAGTGATGGAAGTTGAGTACATAAGAGGAAAAGCCTTAAAGAACTATGAAATTTATTTTACTGGCATGGAGGGTATGAAGACTATGCAATTGGTTACTGGCCATAGGTTAACTTTGAACTGTTAAGTTATGAGAGTGGGTACAGGACACAAGCTGGCATGATTGAACAGGTGGAGAGTATGAGGATTTTTAAAAATTTTACTGTTTTTTTTTGTAAACTTGAACATAGTGCTGGTGCAGTGAGTCAAGCCTTCCATCCTACCCTACTTTACACCTGACAGCCTCAGCGGTCATTCCAAGATCTCAAGCCTGTCACCCGGAATAAATGTTTCAACTTGTGAGTTACAACTTGAGATTGAGATTGCAGTAAATGTTCTGACTGGAATTTTAAATATTTTGCTTCAACAAGGCCCTGATGTCTGATCAAAGGGAATGCTGGGTGAATTAATCTGTTCAGTATAAGGATGATTGGTTGGTTGAATGAATTGGCATAAGCTGGCACTAGGTTGACATCAGGGCTGTAAAGGGCAATTGAATGCGTGTGGAGGGGTTTAGATTGGTATGAAGGGACTATGAAGTTGGTTCTGGGGCTTGGATTGGCATGGAGATTCTGAATGTTTATGCAATTGGGTATAAAAGCATGGATTTGCAAAGGAACTGTGAAGGGCCAAGAATTGGTGGAAGGGCATAAGTTGGCGTAAAGAGTCTGAGGGTGTATAGGATTGGGTATGGGACAGAAAATGATATGAAGGATATGCAGAAGCGGGGTTTGTGTGTTTTGTTTACCGAGCAGGAGGTGGCCTGGATGGGAACTGTGCAGTGGTGGGTTTCATTTTTGTTTTATTGCTTTGTTCAAGACTTCAATACCAATGCTGGTGCAATGAGGCAGATCTTCCACCTCTGTACCTGGCAGCTTCTTCATTCCTTCTGGATTTGCCAGATCTGGCAGACTCAGAATCACAGAAACAGAATTGTTATGATGCAGTCGAAGGCCATTTAGCTCATCGTGTCTGCACCAAGTCTGAGCATTTTGACATGCCACCAAACTTCTGCCTTTCCCCCATAACCCTGCAAACTGTTTCTCTTTAAGATGACATGAAATGCCCTCTGGAATGCCTCAACTGAATCTGTCTCCACCACATTTTCCAGATACTGCATTATAAACCTGAACCATTCACTGGGATTTTCTTTTCTTATATTGTATTTATTTCTTTTGCAAAATACTTTAAAATAGCACCCTCTGGCTCTTTATCTTTTTGAAGACTGGGAATAGTATCTCTCTAACTACTTTTTCCAGACCCTTTATGATTTTGCAACTTGTATTAAATTTTTCCTCTGCCTTCTCCTTTCCAAGGAAATCTATCTCAACTTCTTCAATTTAATTGAACACACCTGACGTTTCTCATCCCCAGAAGCATTCTTGTTAAGCTCTTCATCACTTTCTCAAAAGCATTCTCATCCTTCGTATTCTGTGCCTCTCAGAAGTGTACACAATATTATAGCTAAAGGCTAACATATATCCTCTCCACATTCAGCAAAACCTTTTTGATCTTTAACTCAATACTGTTATTAATGAACCTGTCTTTTTCTAACTGCCTTCTCTACCTATTTTACCATGTTTTATTGACTTGATATACATGTACACCTTGGTACCTCTGCTCCTGAACATCCTTTTTGTTTTATACTGTCTCTCCGTGTTCTTTGTACTGAAATGTATTACCTCAAAGTTCGGTTTGGCTGGATGGTTGGTTTATGATGCAGAGTGATGACAACCATGTGGGTTCAATACTCATTGTTTCAGATTACCACAAAGGCTTTTCCTTCTCAACCTGAGCAATGGTGACCCTCAGGTTAAATCACCACCAGTCCTCTCTCTCTCTTTCTCTCTCTCTCTCTATAGAGAACAGTCCCATGATCTGGTAAAACTATGGTGATGACTTTACCTTTATCTCACATTTCTCCATAATGAACTCCAATAGCCACATATTCACCTATCTACCAACTTGTCAGAATCATTTTGAAGTTCTATATGGGCCTCCTCATGGTTTACAATTCTTCCAAGTTTTATGTTGCTTGCAAACTTTGAAACTGTTCCCTTCACACCAAGATCTAGTTCATTTAATTTCGTACATATCTGTACTTCATTAATACATATCAAGAAAAGCAAAGACCCCAATACTGACCCCTGGGAAACTCACTACAACCATTTCTTGAGTGTAAAAAATAGCCATTTACCATTATTCTCAGCTTTTTAGCTCAGTCAATCTTATATCCATGTTGCTACTGCCCCTTTTATTCCTGATTTATACCTTTTACCGCAAGTCTGTTGTTTGGCAGTGTATCGAGCACCTTTTTGAATTTTATGCATATCATGATAAGAACCTTGCCTTTATCAACTCTCTCCCTTACCACTTCAAAACTCTCCAGCAACTTAGTTAGACACACATATCCCTTTGCAAATCCATACTGACTTTTTGTAATTTAACTTACATTTTTCAATGGGTTAAATAATGAAAATAATCATTACAATAGCCATCCTATTTGAGTATTAAATATGTTCTCTAAAACATGATTAATATAAGAAATTACCAACTGTTCACATATGTGGCTGCTCCTACCTTGCACAAATATAAATATGGCTTATTACTATTTGAATATAATTTAAATTGTAGCAGTTTAATTTATACCAATTTATAGTGAGAATGGAAATTGGTATTTGGCAAAAAAACCTCTTAATTATTCCAGATCTGATTCCTTGGCAGGAGAACCGAAAAGTGATCAAAAATTGTGTTTTTATTTGTAAAAATGCAACTGAATTTAAATAAAATTTGATAAAAATAGTACATGTTTTAATTACACTGCTTGATATCTTACAAATAACAATCTTTGTGAAGTTGGCAGTATTTGAATGGCATCTACTTGGGGGACCAGTATAGCTCATAAAAAATAATGCTCTTCAATGAAAGAGTTAAAATGTGTTTTTTAGTTGTTTTAAAGCCAAGCATGACAAACCCTGCAGGAAATAAAATTAACATGTACAAAACCATCAAAACACCTCTGCCCCATTTAGTTTTTGCGTATGACTACACTCTGGTCTCTTGAGAACACTTTCTGCTGCACTTTCATTATTTATGAAAGCAGCAATCCATAACAAATTTTCCTCCCATGTCAACCTTGTTCTATGTATGAGCTGAGGCTCCCAGTCTAAAATATTGGCAGTTAATTATATAAAAAAAATGCAAATCTCATGGCCAAGTGACTTTTATAACCAGACTTCTAAAAAACCTACCTTTGTTTCTCAAAGCTTGCTGTAAATTCTTTCTTTAATCCAAACACAATTTTCATGTGATAATGGATGCAGATGGTGCATTTTGACAGCAACATCTTAATTCATGTTTTTAGAAAATGGGTAATAGAGATATTATATTAACAGAGATTTATCTTTCGATTAATTGTAATTAAATGTGTAACACCATCGATAATTTAGAGTATCTCTATGGATGCAGTACATACTTCTGCAGAATAATGCCTGTTACCAGTCTAAAAGTCACAATACAATCTAATGTACAAATCCAGTTCAAGCTGGAAGGGCTTTAAATATAAAACATACATGAAGTAAATTTCAAACTGTCTACTACAACTTTGAGGGAACAGGAGCAAAGATTTGCAAAAATACCATTAAACAATTAGTGTGAAGAAACAGTAGGTGAATTGGAGCTGCCCACAAAACTTCAGCCCCAATCTGCTTCACTTTAGTAAAACTCTCAGGGTAAATATGTTCTGAAATTCCCACGCTGTCTATTCTGGTTTATTTTCACTCCTCCAAGAGCATTTTATACACATTATTCATGCCAATGTTCAGTAGTGATGGAATCATGAAGTGACTGGGAGTGGGGGGTTGTAGTTTAGTGTGGTGTACATGAGAGAAATTCAAAATCTGAATGAAGAAACTCAAGTTGTTCCAAAACTGAATAGGACTGAGATTCTAAATTGTCCTTTCTTGGGATTGGTGAGTGAAGAAAATATTCCAATTTTAATTAAGTTAAATGTCAATTTAATTTATTTTTTTGGGTACTGCTCATGGGGTAATGCAATAATTTGGATAACTGGAACTGTGTCAGATTGGCTGGGACACCTGGCTATTTCATCATGAGACATTGTAAAAGGCTCCAAACCTTTTCATGAGAGGGCTTCATTATTCTGTCAGAGGCCGGATGTTTTCTGACATTAATAGGTGGATTGTGATTGAAAGGAGAGATCTCCAGCAGATCTAGCCACAGCAACAAGATGTAGCAGGTTGAATTTTGTGCCAAAGCTCAAAGCTTAAGGGTCACAGCAAAGCCCTAAGGCAGTATTTTACTAATGACCTCTAATTAACAGCTGGGACTTCTGTAAAATTGAACATGGCAACGTTCCTCCTATACTTCCAGCTTAAACAAGTAGCCTTGGCATCCATACCCATAGTAGTGACCATTGCTGGGGCTGCATCATGATGAAAAGGGCACCACAATGCCAAGACACCCTTGAGGACACCTAGTTTCATTTGAGAAGCAGGCCCAGTGATCAGGATAGGGGTGAGGGAAGGAGCTATTTTTATGGTCGAAACCTAGCTGCAGTGGTGACTTGCTGTCAAAGCTAAGCCCCACTTGTGGGCCACTGAGTGACAATCCCTCCCTAGAATGGACTGGGAGGCTACCACAGTGAATAATCTTTGCACATTATGATATGCCATCTCAATACAGGAAAAGTGTCTGCTGGATTAATAAGTGGCCTTTAAATGGCTCCTTAAATGGCTTAGTAGGTCAACTTGTCAGAAACTGTGCTTTTGAGATTGCTACAACCAACAATATGCCATAGCAGAGGGAAGGAATTGGACTGCCATCCATCCCACACCCCCACATTGCCAAATCTCCTGCTCCTCCCAGTCTGTCTTCAAAGGTCCAGAAGAAAATCAGACCAGTATCTCTCATAGGGAGGATGTCAGGTTTTCATTGCTAAACTGTGATGTCAAGGATCAGCACCTCCTGAGGAAGGACTCAATGTTTCTCAGACATAACCCCAGAGATTTTAATGTAGAAAATGAGTGCCTGGACTAACCTCTTGCTTACCTTCACAAAATTTCAGGTTTGAAATTTGCAAAGACGTAAATAGCATCAGAGCTTCAGTTCTATCAGTTTGGTCTCCAATTCTGGCACCTAGTATTCCTGAAGAAGGGCTTATGTCCGAAACATCGATTCTCCTGTTCCTTTGGTGCTGCCTGACCTGTTGTGTTTTTCCAGCAACACATTTTTAAGCTCTGATCTCCAGCATCTGCAGTCCTCACTTTCACCTAGTATTTTAGCCATGGTTAGTCAATGGGGGTGGGTTATAGTTTGTACATCTGTGGATCAAGGAGGTAGCTGAACGTGAGAAATTCAATTCTTTCAAAAAGATCAAGTTTTCATTAGTGCCATTTTGAAAACATGACTTATGGGATTTACATTATTTAAGAGAAGGATTCTATGGAGAGGTAAGATCCCCTTGTAGAGAGGTCCAGAGATGTTTTTAGGAGAGGGTAAGATGCTGTATGGGAGTGGTAATGTACCCTTTGGTGGAGGACAAGTTCTGGGATTATCAAAAGTAGGAGTTAAAAATGTGGATAAAAGTGAGTAAGCTCATTGGAATAGTTAAACTATCAAAGCATTTAAATCCTATTGGAACTGTCAAGCTCATTTGAACTGTTGAACTGTAAGGCATTTAAATCTGCTCTTACAATTAAAAAAAAATTCTGCAGTTTAAAAAAAACCACTGGCTACTTCACTCTGCTGAATCATAGAGTCATATAGCATGGAAACAGACTCTTCGGTCCAGCTTGTCCGCTTTGAACATACATCCCAATCTGAACTACAAGTCATTCTGCTATAATACAACAGTTGCGTTGTTCTGCAACTCAGCACTATAGGAAACTGCACTGTATAAGATCGCTACAGAAAATTGCTGTTTTCGTTTAGTTTGTGTTATCCAAACAGCATCCACAATTCATTAATCGCGTTATAGCCAATTTGTGTTCACAAAACATGCATTATACTAGAATGACCTTTTGCCAGCATTTGGTTCATATCCCTCCAAACACTTCCTATTTATATACACACCCAAATGCCTTTTAAATGTTTTAATTGTACCCCCCTCCACCACTTCTCTGGCAGTTCACTCCATATACACACCACTCTCTGTGTGAAAAAATTACCCTCAGTTCCTTTTTAAATCTTTCCCCTCTCACCTTAAACCTATGTCTTCTAGTTTTGGACTCCTCCAACCTAGGAAAAAGACCTTGGTTATTCACCCTATCAATGCTTCTCATGACTTTATAAACCTTTATAAGGTCATCCCTGAGCTTCTGATGCTCCAGAGAAGCAAGCCCCAACTATTCAGCCTCTCCTTCTATCTCAAACGCTCCAGTCCAGGCAATATCTGTTTCTGCACCCCCTCAAATTTAACAACATCCTTCCTTTAGAAGGATGACCAGAATTGGATGTGGTATTCTAAAAGGAGTCTCACTAATGACCCATACAGCTGCAATATGACGTCCCAACTCTTATTGTCAATGTTCTGAACAATGAGGGCAAGCATCCCAAACACCTTCTTCACTACCCTGTCTACCTTCAATTTCACTTTCAAGGAACTATGTACCTGGACTCTTAGGTCTCTTTGTTCGGCAACAGTCCCCAGGGCCCTACCATTAACTGTGTAAGTCCTGCCCTGACTTATCTTACCAAAATGCAAGACCTCACATTTATTTAAATTAAAGTCATGATTTGGAGATGCCGGTGTTGGACTGGGGTGTACAAAGTTAAAAATCACACAACACTAGGTTATAGTCCAACGGGTGTATTTGGAAGCACTAACTTTTGGAGCGCTGTTCCTTCATCAGGTGGTTGTGGAGTATAAGATCGTAAGACACAGAATTTATAGCAAAAGTTTACAGTGTGATGTAACTGAAAGTATATATTGAAAAAGACTTGGATTGTTTGTTAAGTCTCTCATCTTTTCGAATGAACACATTGGTTTCAGTTCTTTCATATGTAAATTGCAGAACATTTAAAAGTTACATTCTCAAGTGAACTTTAACAATTGGTGTCATGTCGGCCCAGATAATGCATTTAAGGTGTGAGCTGCCCTGTGCCACAATGGTCAGACTGATTCTAATCTAAAAACTAGATTTACAGATTACAGAACTAAACTCCATTTACCATTCCTTGGGCCATTTGGCCATCGTACATAAGGTCCTATTGTACTCTGAGGTAGTGTCCTTCACTGACCACTACACCACATATTTTGGTTTCACCTGCAAGCTTACTAACCATGCCTCCTATATTCACATCAAATCTTTTATATTAATGATGAAAAGCAGTGGTCCCAGCACTGAGCCTTGTGGCACACTGCTGGTCACAGGCTTCCAGTCTGAAAAGCGACTCCCTATCACCACCCTCTGTCTCCTAACTTCAAGCCATTTTTTTTACAAATGGCTAGCTCCCCCAGATCCCATGTGATCTAAACTTATTAACCAGTCTACCATGGAACCTTGTTGAATGCTTTGCTGAAGTCCATATAGACAACATCTACTGCTCTGCTTTCATCAATCTTCTTTGTCACCTTTTCAAAACTCAGTCAACTTAGTGAGACATAATTCCCACACACAAAGCCATGTTGACTATCCCTAATCAGTCCTTACATTTCCAAATTTCCATGTAAATACCATCCCTCAGAATCATATCATAGATGATCATAATATTGACGCGAGATATTTGTTCAGGATCGCACCAATCTTCTGTGGTTCCACACATAGATGGTCTCATTGATCTTTAAGGGGTACTATTCTCTCCTTTACTCTTTTGCCTTTAATACACTTGTACAAATTCTTTTGATTCTCTTTTACCCTATTTGCCAAAACTATCTCTTGTCCCCTTTTTGTCCTCCCGATTTTCCTCTTAGGTATTCTCCTACTACCCTTATACTCTTTTAGGGATTCACTCAATTGCAGCTGTCTATACCTGATATATGTCTGTTTTCTCTTGACCAGACCAGACACAAACTGAATGGTCACTTTATATGTTTTCTACTGATTTCACAACCTATCATTAGCACATTGTCAACAGCCTGTCAAACCTGATTGATTGACAGTTCCAAGTGGTTATACAGTCATCAACTCATACAGCACAGAACAGGATCTTTGGCCCATCAGGTCTGTGCCAAGCTATCTACATTAATCCCACTTTCCAACACTTGGCCCATAACCTGGGATGCTATTACATTTCAAGTATGCTTCCACATAATTTATTAAGGCATGTGAGGCTAGGAATACAAATAATTGTTTTCATGAAGGATTAAACAGTTGAAGGAATTTAAATGTAGTGAGTAGGCTTTTATCAATAAAAGCATTTTGTTTTAAAAATAATCGCAGAACATCAATTTACATAATCTCAGCATGAGTTTTCAGATTTGGTCACGGTGGAAACTAGGCAAGTTGGCATGGAGGGAGAAAGACAAAGGGTTATGAATGGGGAGAATGGGTTAGCATTAGTTGGCACTAAGTTGTTATTAGGGTTACAAAAGGCTTTTGAGGTGAGTGCAATGACATAGGTTGACATGGAGAGAATAAGAAGCCATGGAGTTTGGATAGAAAGGAATTATTTGTTATGGAGGGTGTGAGTGTCTATGGAAATGTATGGGAGCGTGAGGTGGCATTGGTTAGCATGGATAGGGCTTGGGGAATTGTTCAAAGGATTGAGAAGGTTGATAGTTAAAAAGCAGTTTTTTTGTATTATTATCTTCTCCACAAGACACAAAGCATTAATACCAGTCTTTCATACACAGCCTGCCTTGCTACTCAACAGCCTCTGCACAGTTTCCAGAGGCAACAGTCCAGATTATGATACTTGGAATGAAAATGTGATCATCTGGGCCCTTTCTCCTAAGTTCAATTCTGCAATTCTGCAGCAAATTTGAAAGAATATTTTAAAACTGATCAGTGGTATCCACCTCACGTCCAGGACATTGCTCCAATATCACAAGAAATTTAGATTTCTTACATGTTTAGCAAAAGTTGGGATTGTTAATGGATATTATTATGTCCACCTCCATAATATCACTAAACTTCATCTGAGTCTTAACTCATCTGATCCTGAAACCCTCATTCATGTCTTTGTTTTGTACATTTGGCTAATCTAGTGTATTCTTGACTGACCTCCCACATACTACCTTTCCAAAACTCTGCTGTTCATGTTCAATTCACACCAAGTCCTACTTATCCATCACCCCTTTGTTCGTTGACATTAGTATCTAATCAAGAAACATTTTGAATTTAAGATTCTCATTCTTATTTTCAAATTCCTCCATGACCTTAACCCTTCTCTTTATAATGTCCTCCAGCCATGCAACCTTCTGAAATATTTGTGTTCTTTTAATTCTGTTTTTTTGAACATTCTTAGATACACCACAATTTCAGTTGTTCAGATTCCAATCTCTGGATTTCCCTCCTAACACCTCTGCACCCCACTTCTCTCCTTTAAAACACACTTTAAAACCTACTTCTTTGAGCACAATTTTGATCATTGGACCTTATAACTTCTTATGTACCTTTGCATCATATTTTGTTTTATTCATGTCATGCTTTATTTTATGATGTTGCTTGAAGAGCCTTGAGACATTAAAAGCATTATACTAACATCAATTGTGTTGTCACTGTTACTGAGTTGCACATTCTATTTGCACATCACTTTATTGATCATTCCACCAAAACATGAAAAATGATTCTGACTCCAAAAAATAATTATCAAAATACATTTGTTCACATAAATTGTATAAAATTATACTTTGAAGCAATGTCAGAAAGTGTCAGAAATTAGTTATGGCAGTTTTTAATAGACTGCTATGTGTCAAGTTCAACATAAAATACTTGAGATTAGTGTATCATTGCATTCTTGCAAAAAGTCCAATATTTGAGCATTTTTATTAGAAATGTTTGGGTTTAAATTCAGATTGTTAGAAATATTATTTTATTGTTTTGTTAGTACATGTTTGACTGCAGAAACATATTTCAACTAACTAAAAGTATGAACATTTCTACGTATAGTAAAAGCTAGCTGCGGGACAACTTAAAATATTTCAGCTCAACTGTTGCAATACTACTTAATTTGATCAGGCTATAAATGAACAATTAACATTCTAGTACTATTTATGCTGGGATAAATAACTTGAAATTTGCCCTCATCTCTTAACTCAGTGCAAATTATACTGGAATTTTCATAAATAGCATAAATGCACAAAGGTAGACTTGTTTATTTTCTTCATCTTTACTATCTTGAGTACTTACAGCTGTCTTCTTCTTCAGCAACAATTTTGATCACGTAACAGGCATAAACAAATCCAAGAAGCTAGAAAAGAAACAATAAATTCAGAACCAACAAAAGTGATAGCTAAATCAAAATGAAGAAAATAATTAAGTAGTTACAAAATAGAAGCCAGAGGATCTAAAGTTCAAATCTTCATCTCAGGCAGTGATTTCCTTGCCCACTTGCGAAAATGGTTACCTTAGTTATTCAGCATATTGCCCCAATTAAAGGCTTTGTTTAATTAGAAACCAAAAGAGAAAATGCTGGAAAATCTCAACAGGTCTGGCGGCATCTGTAAGGAGAGAAAAGAGCTGACATTTCGAGTATAACTGACCCTTTGTTTCAGATTCCAGCATCCACAGTAATTTGCTTTTATCCTTTGTTTAATTAGAATTTGGCAAAAAAATCTTTTCTTTAATAATATATTCAACAGGAGTAAAAATAACACCAGAACTGCATATATGCAAATTATACACAAGCCTCTTTGCTTATGGCACTTGTAACCTCAACAGAGGCACCAGTAAACTCAGATTCTTCCCTCAGAAGGTGCATTTTGTTTCAGTAAGAGCTCACTATAGTACTACTTGCACCATACTCAAGAAACTTTAAACTCATCATATGAGGATTCACAAATGAGAAGCTACATTCTACAATTGTCCAATGGTGCATAGTTTCCAAAAGCTATCCAGACTGATGTGTTCTCTTTGTTCCACACCCTCCATTTATTTGTTGCTGTCCCTGAATAGATCATATGCAAGATAATATGCCCAGCGAAAGTTAATACAGTTCACCATTGGTGGATTACTCATTGATATCTTATAATACAGAAATCAATCCTCATTTAAAGATCTTCTGTACCTAGGAGTGGCCAAAAATATACCACAAAACATGGCAGTTCAGTCCTTTATATGTTCATTTCAATGCATCAACTTCTCTTTCATAATGTGGATCTGAAGGTTTTAAATAGACTGTTTCCTCATTGGGTGATAAATCTAAAATGAGTAAATTGCAATCTGATTGTATCAGTCTTTTAAGATATGTGCAAATAAAATCTTCCTAAGCATTTTCCAAGGCTCCACTATACACACCTAAGGAGCTGACTCTCACTAGAAGCACAGACATCTCTGCAGTGTGTTCACCTTACTTATAAGTTATTTTTCATTAAACAGAAGCCACAATAATAGACTCTGAATTAATCAAAACATTGTAAGCATCAGCAAATAACAAATCAAAATTGGAAGTGACATAAATCATCAAAATGTTCAGACATCATTTATTAGTCTAAATTTTCCCATATGGATGCTTTGTAGACTTAAATGTTCTGAAATAAGTTTAAGACAGTTTTAAATCAAAGTGCATTTAAATGTAAATTTACAAGGTCAGTTTATCAATACTGCTTCAGGTGCAGATATGGATCTGAGGAGAGAACATTCTATTAGTAAAAACATAAGAATATGCACGTGACAAGTAGACAGGAGTATTAGAGTAGCATGACAAAAATTCTAAAACTTATGGAAAGACTCAAAAAGCATGTAAATTAATTAAAAGTTTTTATAAAGGTGAAAGAAAGAAAGAGGTGATAGAAAAAGTTGGCAAAAAGAGAACCAAGGCACAATTTTGTAGAGAAATGATTGCGTAGCCTTCTGCTTCATCACTACCAAAGACCAGCTCAGATTCTTTCACCTAAAGGAACAGATGGTTCTGCTGAGGATGTGGCACTGACTGACAACAGCATACGAGATGTTGACAGGTGAGATGTTTACCTGTTACATTGATTGGTGCTCCATTCTATATATACGAGAGTATGGGTTAGGAAATTATTAGGAAATAGTTTTGCTGAAATTCAGCTAAATAGATGCAGAGTAAGATTTTTATATATTTTTCAATTATATATATCCAATTTTTAAACACAGATATTGTTTAGCTTTTCAGCCATTTTCTTTTGTTTCTCCCAGTAGCAAATAGTGTCAGAATGACCTTTCAGAGAGGCAGGGGGAATAAAAAAGCTGGTGGGTTAACACAAGTAATGAGAGATGAAATGAGGACATTTGTGAGAGATGATCTAGGCTCAGACGATGTAGCGTCCATTTAAGCAGAAGTGAAAAACAACAAGGGAAAGGGCCATTTGGTAGAAAACAGCAAGTCAGGATAAGGCCTTCTTTTTCAGGTTGGCAACCCATGAGCAGTGGGGTTCCACGGCAATCAGTGCAGGGACCATAACTATACACAATATATATTAATGACTTAGGAAAAGGAAGTGAATTTACTGTAACCAAATTTGCAGACAACACAGAAATAGGTGGAAAGGCAGTTTGTGAGAGAGATGCGAAACAGTTTGCAGGGAGGAATTGATAGATTAAGTAAGTTGGCAAAATGAAGTATGATGTGAAGTTCTTCATTTTGGAAGGGTGAACAAAATATTTATTTGTGCTATAACACAAAGGGACTTGGGGTACTTGTGAATGAAGCACAGAAAGCTAATACACAGGTGCAGCAGGTAATCAGAAAGGGTAATTAAATATTGGCCCTTATTTCAAGGGTGTTGGAGTACAAGTGTAGGGAAGTCTTACTGTAACTTTACAAGGTGCTGGTGAGACCACATCTGAAGTACTGTGAACAGTTCAGGGAATGTTCACTCGGATGATTCCCAATATGGAGGGGGAATGTTTTATGAGCAAAGGATAAACAAGTTGAGACTGTATTAACTGGAACTTAGGGGAATGAGATGTGATCTCATTGAAACACATAGGAGTTTTAGGGGGCTTGATAGGGTAATGCTGAGAGGGTGTTCCCCCTTACAGGAGAGTCTAGAACCAGAGGCTGTAGTCCTTGAATAAAGGAGCACCAATTCAAGACTGAGATAAGGAGGAATTTCTTTGCTGAGTGAGTCTTTGGAACTCCTTGCCACAAAAAGCTGTGGGAAGACCCCTTGTGTATATTGAAGATGAGATAAATAGATTCTTGATCAGTAGGTGAATCAAGGGTTATGGGTAAAATGCAGAAAAATGGATGTGACGAATGTTTGATTAGCCATGATCCAATTGAGTGGTGGAGAAGGCTCAAGGGGCTGAACCGCCTACTCCTATTCCTATTTCTTATGGTCGAATGAGTTTTCTCACATGAATATTTCTTCATTCATGCTTTTTGGAGGAATAACAGTAGAACAAATAGAGGGATTACAAGCTGACCAGAATATGCCAAATGGATTCAGTGCACCAGAATCTACAGGCAAACCTGAATGAACCTTTATCAGAGAAGCAGTATCTCCAGAGACTCCAGTTTTGAAGGAATATTGTGACTGTGATTGGCTACCAAGCACATTTTCCTTCTTAGCCTCATATTTATGGAAAATTTCTAGCCATCATGGAGGGAAACACCAATATAAACAGATTATCTATTCATAGATGTCTAAGATAATCACTTGGTTGCTCAGTGAATCAGTTAATTGCTTTTCCCCAAAGACAACTGTCAGCAGCACGGGAAAACCTTTCCATTTTTAGGTGGTAGGATTCCCAAAAGTTCATAATGTGAAAGAATCCTTCATTAGAGGGGGAGTGATCTAAAGGATTCTGAGACCAGGGTCCAGAATCTAAATAAAGGAAACTTCAATGGTATTTAGACCCTAGCTATTCACTAATATAAAAAGTGATTTAGATGAAGGAACTAAATGTAATATCTCCAATTTACAGATGACTGAAAACAGGATGAGCTGGTGAGCACTGAGAGAGATACCTTGGACAAGTTGAGTGAGTGTGCAAATACAAGGCACGATGAAGTATAAAGTGGCTAAATGTCCCTTTGGTAGCAAAAGCAGAAAGGCAATTATTATTTGAATGGTGATGGTTAGGGAAAGGGAAGGTGCAAAGACATCTTCATGTCCTTGTACATTAGCTTCTAAGCAGGCAATGAAGAAGGCAAATGGTCTTCATAGCAAGATGATTTGAGTATAGGTGTAGGGGTGTCTTGCTGCAATTATACAGGGCTTTCATGAGGCCAGTTCTGATGAATCATGTGCAGTTTAGGTCTCCTTAACTGAGGAAGGATGTTTGGCTATGGAGGAAGTACAACAAAGATGTACAAAACTGATTCCTGGAATGGCAGGATTGATGTATGAAGACAGACTGGATTATTAGGACAATATTTACTGAAGTTTAGAAGAATGAAGGGCATCTCATAGAAAGCTATTAAATGCCAACATGTCCAGATAAGGTAACTGTGCAACGATGTTCCTAATGGCTCCTGATGGAGGGTAACAGTGTTAATGGACCATGCAGGGATGTTGTGATGAAGCATAAGTCGATGAAGGCTTGGAGATGCGAATAGTGAACTGGTACTGCCAGGTAACCATTCAGACTTTCACACAAGTGCCGAGGTTGTTTAATTTTTGGAGCAGAAGAATTGTAACTTATGTAGAAATGAGGCGGGTTGGGCTCTTAACCAGCTAGAAATGCATAAAAATAAGGTCACTGCTCATTAGTGAGGTTCTGAACTCATCATTTAAGTCTTCTGGAGAATTAGCAGTGTCTTTCTTGACAAGGTTCTGAGTTTTTTTTGGCTGTATTTTCCCAGCTTTCTCACCATTGTTCACTCCACTCAAAGATGCAGAAAATTCCGCCCATATATCTGACTCCTGACACAAATCAACCTCCAACCCACCTTCTTCTAGTTTTAAGTGGAACAAACAGCTAATGTTAAGCCCAGGATGCATGTTGACAATTTAAATATAATATAAACAAAAATATAATGAAACTGGCAGTCTCATACTGTTTCATAATTTAAATTTAACTTTGGCTAGTTGTGTATCTAAAGTATTTGGAATTTTGTCAGGTAAAGAACATTAATTTGTTTAGTGATTCATGGGCTGTTGGCATCACTGCCTGAACCAGCACTTATTGCCTATCTCTAAATGTTCTGGGAAAGATAGTAGTGAGTTGCCTTCTTAACCCATTGCTGTTTTTTGGATTAAGAGATAGCTGGAGTGCTGTGTGATGTGAGGTGTGTGATTTATATACATTATTTTAATTTGTTTAATGTTTGGATTCTAAACTAGTGGTGAGTGGGTTTGGGTCTATTGTGTCTGAAGAATTTAATAATTAACTTACCAGTCCTTCTGAATCCATGATTTTTAAACCAGTATGTGTCAGCAGGTGACAGGATGTCCTCCTCGAGTGATCATGTGAGATTGTTCATATTTTGACAGTTTTCTTACTTCCTTTTGCCTCTAGCTACCTTCCAAAGAATACCCTTCCTTGGCTTTCAATTCCCACCCATCATTGTTCAGCCTCGAATTTGTGCCCGCCTCTTCTTTGTGGCCCAAGTCTGTCCTGGTGCTGAACATACAACCCTATATTTTCATCATCTCCAAATCCTGTTACTTCTACCTCTTTAATATCTTCTACCTTCTCCACAACGTCAGTTCATCTGCTTGTGAAATCTTCATCTATATTATTTCTAGATTTGACTATCCTACGGATACTGGATTTAGGATCTGGCTAGCCTATATCCTCCAATCCCAATAAACTTCAGTTCATTCGTAAATCTGTTGCAATTACCCTAGCCTGTATCAAGTACTATTTAACCATCAATTCTGTTAAAGCTTATCTACAGTGGAACCTGTCAAGTAAATCCCCAAATTAAAACAGAAAGTAATCTTGTATTCAAATCTCTTCATGGCTTTGTTCTATCTTTGTCTTTACTCACATATTCAGATGGGATGCATGCACCCTCAATAATTTCTCCTTTGAATCCTCTCACTTCCTCCAGACCAAAGGGGTAGCCATGGGCACCCTCATGGGTCCCAGCTATGCTTGTCTCTTTGTCGGTACATGGAGCAGTCCACCTTCCGCAGCTACACCGGCACTATTCCCCACCTTTTCCTCTGCTACATTGATGACTCAATTGGCGCCACTCATGCTCCCAAATGGAACAGTTGAACAGTTCATCAATTTCACCAACACGTTCCACCCCAACTTTAAGTTCCCCTGGACCATCTCAGACACCTCCCTCCCCTTCCTGGGTCTCTCGATCTCCATCAACGGTGACTGACTCAACACGGACATCTTCTACAAACCCACCAACTCCCACAGCTACCTGGACAACACCTCCCTACACCCTACTTCCTGTAAAAACACTATCCCTTACTCCCAACTCCTCTGCATCCACTGTATCTGCTCCCAGGAGGACCAGTTCCACCACAGAACACACCAGATGGCCTCCTTCTTCAACGATTGCAATTTCCCCTCACACATGGTTGATGATCCCCTCCAGGGCATCTCATCCACTTACTGCACCTCTGCCCTCAAACCCTACCCCTCCAACCACAACAAAGACAGAACACCCCTGGTCCTCGCCTTCCACCCCACCAACGTCCAGATACATTGTATCATTCTCCGCCATTTCCATCACTTACAAATGGACCCCACCACCAGAGATATATTTCCCTCCCCACCCCCATCTGCATTCCATAAAGACCATTCCCTCCGCAACTTTCTTGTCAGGACCATGCCCTCCACCAACTCACCCTCCCCTCCCAACACCTTCCCTGGCCACCACAAGAATTGCAAAACTTGCGCCCACACCTTCCCCCATCACCTCCGTCCAAGGCCCCAAAGGAGCCTTCCGCATCCGTCATAGGTTTACCTGCAGCTCCACACATGTCATTTACTGTATCGGACACATTGGAGAGACAGGACACCTATTTGTAGAATGCTTCAGAGAACATCTCCAGAACACACACACAAAACAACCCCACTGCCCTTTGGCCGAACATGTTACCTCCCTCTCCCACTCCACCAAGCACATGCAGGTCCTGGCCTCCTCCATCGCCACTCCCTAACCACCAGGTGCCTGGAGGAAGAATGCCTCACCTTCCACCTTGGAATCCTCCAACCACAGGGGATTAATATGGACTTCACCAGTTTCCTCATTTCTCTTCGCTCCACCTTCTCCCAGATGCGATCTTCTAACTCGGCACTGCCCTCATGACCTGTCCTACCTGTCCATCTTCCTTTTCACCTATTCGTTCCACCCTCCTCTCCGACCTATCACCATTGCCACCACCTCCATCTACCTATCGCATTCTCAGCTACCTTCCTCCCAGCCCCACCCTCCTCCCATTTATCTTGGAACACAAGCCTTATTCCTGATGAAGGGCTTATGCCCGAAATGTCGATACCCCTGCTCCTTGGATGCTGCCTGATCTGCTGTGCTTTTCCAGCACCACACTCTCGACTCTGCATGTTTTTGTTGGCATTCTGTTTGATATAGAATTCATCAAATCTGTTTCATGGTTTGTATACCGGCTGGGACCAATAAGCAACAAAGTAAGCTATGAGATAACAGCATTCTAAACATACTATTGCAACTAATACTTTTCTATTATTTTTAACTTATTTTCTCTCCTAAGGTGTTCTATCTGCTAAAAGCATTCACTGACCTAAATGGATTAATTTGTTATAATATACAAGTATCCAAATGAAGGTTTACAAGACTTCATCATTAAAAGCCCAGCCTGAAAATACGGTATGTGCTGTCAAATCAGATATAATTGCTGTACCTCAGCTTTGTCAAAGGACAATAGAAAATCAATTTTCATCACTAAGAAACTGCAGGAGGTGATGTGATATATGTGACACTTGGTAATGTCAAATGACATTTCATTTCCAAGGTTCTTGATTGGTGTTAGAAACCATTACTTGTTCTAATCAAAATAAATTACGCTATGCATTTCCTGGATGAGTGCATTTTGGAGCACAAACTGAAGAAATATAAACACATAGCTCATTTTAAGTGGATAAAAAAGATAAAAGAGTCACATAAATTTTAGAATACCACATGAGAGTAGCAGATTTAGTGAAGCACATTTAACAAAAAGTATTTTCCAGCTGCAGAAATAAAAGAGCCATCTATTCCTCATACAGTATAATTCATTGGCCTGACAGAATTGTGCACTGTTTTACTTTTAAGATCAAAACATTAATGACAAAGCACAAAATAAATAAAATCTACAGCATTGTATTTGTTCTCTAAGTGTTTGTATGAGAAAATACAATGTTGTTTTCACTTTTAAAATGCGATTAATTGACAGAATCCCAAGAATTATTAATTTCCTTTGTCATTCTATAACTGGAGAACAAAGCAGAAGTATAAGCTGAAACATTCTTTAGTTGACATTTTCTTTTTCCAAGTTAATTGTCCGAATCAAAATTAAATAATTAAAATACTTCAAGTCTAGAAAAAACTTATATAAGTTGTTGGATATGTTTTTGTATTGTTATGTTATTTAGGTAATACAAATTTTTGAGACAAATGATTGTAATTAACAATTTCTCTTAAAATAAAACTAATGGAATTAATTTGTCATACAGCTGCCATCTTTCAGTTAAAAATTTATCTCTTTGAAAGAGAATTAATTCCATTGATGGCTGCTTATTAATAGCTCAAATTGCCATGCTGTAATGGCTCAGATTGCAAACAGCTATGTTTTACATTATAACATGATGAACTCATATAAAAAAGAACATTTTTTGATTGTTTGAAGCATTTAAAGAAACATGAGGCTGCAACAGGAATTCTCATGGCATGATTAGTTAGAATTTTTTCTGCTGTCTTCAGCCCAAAGTATTATCACTCTACAAGTACTGGGAGGGCAAGCTGAAAATACTCCTGTCAAGTCAACAGGGAATCTGGATCCACTGTGAATGATAGGCCCTAGACGTCAGATGTAGGGACTGTGGGGTACATTTATCTTGTGCCAAGTTAAATGGGTTACAGTTAGAATGCAAACCTCAAGGTTCCTATTCACTATAAGTGGTGCGCAGACCAATGATAACCCCATTTCTGAGTGGCTGCAAGCCTCAAGAAAGGAGTTAAATTATTTGTAGAACAATGGAAGAGCTGGAGCAAGCAACAGAAATGACATGACAAACAAGCACCTTGTACCATGTTCTCAGATAGCATACAAGAGACTTTGACAGTGGAAGTGTTCAGGAAGTGAGAGGTTCACTTCAGTGTGGGGGGTACGTAGTACTTGAAAGTAATTATGTGAAGGAAGCTGGAAGAGATGGAAATATATGGACAATATTTGGTGGGAAAAGTTTACCATGTACCTTCTTAGAACTCAAAAGTCAAAAGTCAAAGTTGGTTTTAGACTACTTAATGTGTCCAAAATGTCATAAGACTGTTTAGAGAAATTATGCAAAGCTTTTAGCAGAGAAAAGAGATAATTTTCTTACTTTCATTGCCAGACAAACTAAATTGGAAGAGGCATGTGCTAAAGGGGGTCCAGCCTTTGGACTGGTGTTGCTATTTTTCCAGTATATTTGGGGCGTCAAGGCCTCCTCCCACACTGCAGGCATTCAGTGATCTCAATGGGCGGCACGGTGGCTCAGAGGTTAGCACTGCTGCCCCACAGCGCCAGGGACCCGGGTTCAATTCCAGCCTCGGGCGACTGTTTGTGTGAGCTTGCACATTCTCCCCGTGTCTGCATGGGTTACCTCCGGGTGCTCTGGTTTCCTCCCACAGTCCAAAGATATGCAGGTCAGGTGAATTGGCCATGCTAATTTGCCCATAGTGTTAGGTTCGCTAGTCAGGGGGTTCTGGGTGGGTTGCTCTTCGGAGGGTCGGTGTGGACTTGATGGGCCAAAGGGCCTGTTTCCATACTGTAGGGAATCTAATCTAATCTAATTAAAGAAAAGCATCCAAGCTGGATTAAGCAGAATACCTTAATGCAGGGCCAGCTGCAAAACATCTTTCTCCCTCTGTTGAAATGTTTTGGGAATATGATTGCTAACTGATGCCCACTTGACCTTACGTCTGGTTTCAAAGTATCATTAGTCTATAGCTGACAGTATTTCAATTATACCATCAGGAAATTGACCAGATTGTGAGATGTGTTCTCACTTTATCCTTTGAATTTTGACCCTTGGTACACTGTGGTGCTTTTCCTTTTAGTTTCTTTGATGAATACATATCAGTTCTGCAGAGCTATATCGTTTTGTTTTCATGTGAATGTGTTTATTTGGGATTAAGGTATAATTTAGTTGTTAACTAGTTTTACACTTATTGTAAGAACAAGTTTACTTCTAATAAAAGGGTTAATTCATTTCTTTTATTTGAGATAGTAGTACAAAGAAAAACAAATTGACCACTTTGATGATTAAATAAAAAGTTGTACTCTAATATGGCTCGGGGAGTAGGTTGTTACCAGCTCACTTCTATTGCAGTTGTAACTTGAGTCTCTCGAGAAACACAGAATTAGCTTTACTGTCATATGTACTCAGATGAGTACAGTGAAAACTAAAAAGTATACAAGTCACCACTTACAGCATCATCTTAAGTACGAAGTTACCTAGGTACAAATTCTTAAATACAAACAGGAGGAAAAAATTAGAAAATAAAGAAATAAAAAGTCCAGCAATACATTAGAAAAACATAGAAATAAGAGTTCAGAAAAAAAGACCTTCCAAGCCAGACATCATGAAGCTTCACCTCAAGGCCGGGAGTGTGAGTCCAGGCTGAGGCTGGGAGTGAGTCCATGCTGAGGCTGGGAGTTGAGATTTGTCCTGAGGCTGGGTCTGTGGGTCTGTGCTGACTCTGGGAGTGAGAGTTCATTTGAGGCTGGGAGTCGAGTCCGTGCTGAGGCCTGGAGAGTGAGCCCGTGCTGAGACTGGGAGTGTGAGTCCGTGCTGAGGCCGGGAGAGTGAGTCCATGCTGAGGCCGGGAGTGTGAGTCCGTGCTGACGCCGGGAGAGTGAGTCCGTGCTGAGGCTGGGAGTGTGGGTCCGTGCTGAGGCCGGGAGTGTGGGTCCGTGCTGGGGCCGGGAGTGTGGGTCCGTGCTGGGGCCGGGAGTGTGGGTCCGTGCTGACGCCGGGAGAGTGAGTCCGTGCTGAGGCTGGGATGTGGGTCCGTGCTGAGGCCGGGAGTGTGAGTCCGTGCTGAGGGCGGGAGTGCGGGTTCCTGTGAGTCCGGGAGTGTGGCTCCGTGCTGAGGCCGGGAGTGTGGGTCCGTGCTGAGGCCGGGAGTGTGGGTCCGTGCTGAGGCCGGGAGAGTGAGTCTGTGCTGAGGCCGGGAGAATGTATTCCTGCTGAGGCCGGGAGTGTGGGTCCATGCTGAGGCCGGGAGAGTGAGTCCATGCTGAGGCCGGGAGTGTGAGTCCATGCTGAGGCCGGGAGTGTGAGTCCATGCTGAGGCCAGGAGTGTGAGTTCCTGCTGAGTCTGGGAGTGTGGCTCCTTGCTGAGGCCGGGAGTGTGAGTCCGTGCTGAGGCTGGGAGAGTGAATCCGTGCTGAGGCCAGGTGTGTGTCCGTGCTGAGGCCAGGTGTGTGTCCGTGCTGAGGCCGGGAGTGTGGGTCCGTGCTGAGGCCGGGAGTGTGGGTTCGTGCTGAGGCTGGGAGTGTGAGTCCGTGCTGAGGCCGGGACAGTGAGCCCATGCTGAGGCTGGGAGTATGGGTCCGTGCTGAGGTTGGGAGAGTGGGTCCGTGCTGAGGCTGGGAGTGCGGGTCCTTGCTGAGGCCGGGAGAGTGAGCCCGTGCTGAGGCCAGGTGTGTGGGTCCGTGCTGAGGCCGGGAGTGTGGGTCCGTGCTGAGGCCGGGAGTGCGGGTCCGTGCTGAGGCCAGGAGTGTGTGTCCATGCTGAGGTTGGGAGAGTGGGTCCGTGCTAAGGCCGGGAGTGTGGCTCCGTGCTGAGGCCGGGAGTGTGGCTCCGTGCTGCGGCCCGAAGGGTGGGTCCATGCTGCGGTCGGGAGAGTGAGTCTGTGCTGAGGCCGGGAGTGAGTGTCCATGCTGAAGCTGGGAGTGTGGGTCCGTGCTGAGGCTGGGAGTGTGGATCCGTGATGAGGCTGGGAGTGTGGGTCCGTGCTGAGGCTG
The DNA here is from genome assembly GCF_004010195.1 of Chiloscyllium plagiosum. NCBI lineage: Eukaryota > Metazoa > Chordata > Chondrichthyes > Orectolobiformes > Hemiscylliidae > Chiloscyllium > Chiloscyllium plagiosum. The sequence continues at coordinate 69,231,992 of NC_057712.1, forward strand.
GGAGTGTGGGTCCGTGCTGAGGCTGGGAGTGTGGGTCTGTGTTGAGGTTGGGAGTGTGGGACCATGCTGAGGCTGGGTGTGTGCGTCTGGGCTGGCTTTCACCCCGGAGATTGCTGCTGCTACCTGAAACATGAAGTAAAACGAAAAAGAAACAAAGAAAAAGAGAAGAGAGAAAAATGAAATGAAACAGACTGAGTGGATTCAGTGCTAACAATTTAGCTCCAATAAGGATTTCGATGCAAGACCAAAATAAGTTTAATGACCTCACTCAGATGATCAAGGTCAGTGATTGAATCTTAGGATGTTTATCCTTGTCGTTTCACACACTGCTCAATTTATAGACCTTGCATCATTCACCCATGAACAATCTACATGAGTCACAACTGAAATCTCACATTTCACCCTGAACCCACACACGGATAGAAGCTGTCTACTCACGTCTCACAGCTTTCACATACTTTGACAAACTCAACCACAGCTGGTACATCACCCAAATATATTGCATCATATTTATTGACAGATGCAGGACAAGGTAACCCATAATAGATGGCAGTACAGCAAACAGTTGATACAACTTCATGTCCTCATAACTATTGAGAAGACCATGCTGAGAATAATTGGAGTACTGTAACAAAGACCATGACAGACAGCACTGTTGAGCGTATTGTGGATGACAGTATGATTCTGCATTACTACCTTCTCAATCCCACACCACCCTCATCTTGCAATAGGTTATAATATACAAGTTGTAGATAATCTAACTGTGCAACTCCCATCCCCCCGACAACCCTCCCAACCGCCCCAGCCAACTCCCAGTTACCATCTCTCCCGACCTTTTTTCACTCTAATCGTGTATCCAGGTGTTTATGCTTTCAGATACTAAACACATATTTCCTGGCCAGTCAGTAGTATGGGAGACTGGTGGCTGAGAAGGAGAACAAACTGGGAGAAAAAGAACTATCATTTGATTTCACACTCGCAGACACAGCACTAACTTCAGAGTGTAGCATGGAGTTGTGATCAGCATATTGTAATTCACTGGGCATAAGGGGCTATAGCCTGTCAGTGTAAAAGATTTGTGTAGATGCTCATTTCACAGACAATGTGACAACATATGAATTCTGCTTTAGAATAATCAGATGAGGAATTTAATTTAGTGGCATTTGGAAAAAGACATGCTGACATTAGCAGAGAAATGCTTGGGCACAAACAGGTATACAATAGAGTCAGCTGTCACTGTCAAAGGACATAGAAGATTTTGGTTTTGACTTGATGCAGGGCCTTTACGTAGCAAGATGTGTTGAGTGTGGTCACACAGCAACCGAGTGGTAGATGTAGCATCCTGAGCAGGACTACTATTTGAGAAAAGCCATTTTTGCACTCCCACAGTTAAATGAAAAGGCAGTGAAATGCCCTCTCCAGGCCTCTGTCACCATTGTTATAGAAATGGACAATGAACTAAAAAATGTTTACTATGTCATCTCTTGCAGTCTGAAAGGGCCCACTTGTGAAAAGTTTCAGGCCTGTATATATAGTTACTAAAGGTAATATAGAGCTACTATATTCCTTGATGAATCACAGCTGCTGCTAGCTTAGAATAGAGAACCTGGAAGATTCTAGGTGTGTTTGGCTTCTTATAAAGAGTACTATGCCCTCTCTACGACCTCCCTCTGTAAAAAGTTTGCCACCTTTGTTCCTCTGTTTTATATCCCTCTGATACTTCAAACCACAAACACACATAATGGGATCAACTGATGTACATGAGACTTGCAGTAGCAACCTCATCAACATCCAACATCCAGGTGTTTTTAAAAAAATATCTCCTTCAAAAGTGCTAAAAGGTAATAAATGTTGCCAAGGCTTTTCCCATTCATCAGAACAAATGCAGCAATTTACACTGAATGAGAACAGGGTGCTGACCGATTGGACAGTTGACTCTGACGAGCTGAGGAGTTGTTACATAGAAAGCAACAGGGAGCATTTGACTCCCCCAGCTCATTGATCTTTTAATAAAGCTACAGGACTCCAATGCATTTGTTTCAGAGATATAACCCATTAAAACAACCCTGAAGGATAACCAGTATCCTGATCAAAACACTGTTTGAGGATAGACCAACTTTCATGACTTTCAAAACTGAAAATTGAAATTCCACCTCAAATTCACCTGGAAAGACAAAGTATCTAAATAAAATTGATGAATAGATTAAAGAAGGCTGCTACTATGCAGTAGCTATGAGAGTGGTACCCTCCAGTAACAAGATGCTGGTGTCAGTACAAAAGGATGTTTTGTCCACTGCACAATTGAGCAATAATGCAAATGAATTGAACTGTTGGTGCAATGCCAGGTATGTAGGTTGGATATACTAGCGATTGTCTGATCTAATCAAATAGTGTTTTCCTTCAGTTGTTTCGAAGAGGGAGCATATAAACTGTTCTCATCCAGCTCACACTCGCAAAATCTAAAAAAAAGTCTATTGTTAGATATGATTCTACAATTGTTTAGCACATGTAGAATTATAGATTTAGAGTATTATACAGTATAGGAATAGACCTTTGGTTCAAAATACTTCATACGTGAAGCCCTATTCCCTGCAAACAATCTTTGAATTACCAGGAAGCTTGAGGAGTCTATGGTTCTGCAGCATTTTCTCCTGGTCAGTGGCTGCCCAATCAGAGTTGATCTCGAATACTTACGGAAGTGGCCCTAGAAATGACAGATGTATTAGCGATTATATTTCAAGATTTTATAGACTCTTGAACAGTTTGTATAGATTGGAGGGTAGCTAATGAAATTAAGCTATGTAGTACAGGGAGTGAAAACAAGGAATTATAGACTGGTTAGCATGACATTGGTAATAGGGAAAATGCCCGAGTCTATTTTAAAATATTTAATAGCAGAACATTTTTAAAACAGTGACAGAATTGGACAGAGACAGCATGGATTTGTGAAAAGGAAATCATGTTTGACAAATCTACTGGAATTCTTTTAATGATGTAACTATTGAAGTTAGAATAGCTTCATAGAATCCCTACAAGGTGGAAACAGGCTCTTTGGCCCAGCACGTCCACAATGACCCTCCAAAGAGTAACCCACACAGACCCATTCCCCTACATTTACCCCTGACTAATGCACCTAACCTACACATCCCTGAACACAATGGACAATTTAGCATGGCCAATTCACCTAACCCACACATCTTTGCATTATGAGAGGAAACCTGAGCACCCAAAGGAACCCACACAGACACAGGGAGAATGTGGAAACTCCACACAGGCAGTCCCTGAAGTTGGAATTGAACCTGAGTCCCTGGCTCTGTGAGACAACAGTGTTAACCATTGAGCCACCATTCCACTCAAGTTGATAAGGGAGAGCCAATGGATGTGGTTTATTGGGACTTTCAGAAGGTTCCACAAAAGAGATAAGCACATAAAATTTAAACAGGTGGAATTGAGGGTAGTGTCATGACATGGATAGAGAAATGGTTGGCATATAGGAAACAAAGGGTAGGAATAAACAAGTAATTTTCTGAGTGGCAGTCAGTGATTGGAGCTGATATCCAAGCAATGATCCTCAGGGATCATTGCTTGGACATCAGCTATTCACAATACATATTTATGATTTAGATGATGGAACTAAATGTACTAACTCCAGTTTGCAAATGACACAAAGCTGTGTGAGAGGGTGAACTGAGAGCAGGATGCAGACATGCTTCAGTATGACTTGGACAAGTTGAGTAAGTAGACAAAGTATTGGCAGATAAAATGTGGATAAATGTGAGGTAGCAAAAACATGAAGGCAAATTGTTATTTGGATGGCAATAGATTGGGAAGGGGCGGGGGGTTGCAATGAAGCCTAGATGTCATTACACCAGTTACTGAAAGTCGCTGAAAGTAACAAGTATGGCAAGCAGTGAAGGAGGCAAGAACCCCTCATAGTGAGATACTTTGAATACAGCAGCAGGGTTGACATGGTGAGACTGCACCTGGAGTATTTTGCACAATTTTGGTCTCCATATCTGAGGAACAATGTTCTGGCTATGGAGGGAGTGAAACAAAGGTATACCAAACTGATGCCTGGTAGGGGAGGACTGACATGTTAAGAGAGATTGAATCAGTTAGGACACATTCATTGGAGTTTAGAATGAGGGGCATTTCATAGAAACCTATAAAATTCAAACAGGACTAAACCATGTGAAAGCAAGAAGGACATTCCTGATGACTGGGGTGTCCAAAGTTAGAGGTCACAGTCTAAGTATGCAGGTTAAGCCATTTATAACTGAAGTGAGGAGAAATGTCTTCATTGAGCGAATGGTGAGTCTGTGGAACTACCTGCCACAGAAAGTAGTTAAGGCCAAAACTCTGAATGTTTTCAATAAGGAGTTAGACATATTTCTTAGGGTTAAAGGAATCAAAGGGTAGGGGGAGAAAGTGAGAACAGGTACCGAGTAGGATGATCAGCCATCATCATATTGAATGGTGAAACAGATTTGAAGGGCTGAGTGGCCTACTCCAGCTCCTATTTGCTATCCTTCTATGACCCGCCAACAATCAGCACTTCCTTCTCTTGTGGCATAAATTGTTTTGATCATTTGAAATTTGCATTATTGCTTTTGTCCAGGTTACAGCAAGATGAAAGACTTCTGCAACATGTCTCTCTTTTCAGCTATATTCAAGTCTTCCAAATAGTCAGTACTTCCATAAACTCAGCTAAATGCAATAGAAATCAATAAACAACTAATCTCTGAGTTGCATAGTGATGCCTTTAAATAACACTCAAAGAGGGTGGGAAGGCCCTCCTACTTCTATAAGCATATCCAGCTGTCCATATTTAAGAGAGAGTGTTGCCTAGTATGGCAAGATCAAAATGTCAAGTTAATTATTAAATCAGCGTTATATCCCGACAGATGCGATCCTGCCTATTCTGCATACTACTTACAAACACACAGAGAACCCATACCAGTGTCCTCAATAACATGTCTCTCTGTTTGCACCAGGATAGAAGCGAGGAAGAGCTAGATGCATACAATTTTTCTCCACATTGGTACCGTAACACTACTAACAATTCAGCTGAATTTTGAGACATGAATCTTTTGCAACTGAGAAGTAAAAAGATCAAGAAATATATCAAGGAAAGACTGAGAATAAGAGCAGGTGAATTCAGTTCATAGCTCCTTGAAAGTGGAGTTGCAGGTAGATAGGATAGTGAAGAAGGCATTTGGAATGCTTTCCTTTATTGGTCAGAGTATTGAGTACAGGAGTTGGGAGGTCATGTTGCGGCTGTACGGGACATTGGTTAGGCCACTGTTGGAATATTGCGTGCAGTTCTGGTCTCCCTCCTATCGGAAAGATATTGTGAAACTTGAAAGGATTCAGAAAAGATTTACAAGGAGAGGCTGAACAGGCTGGGGCTGTTTTCCCTGGAGCATCAGAAACTGAGGGGTGACCTTATAGAGGTTTACAAAATTATGAGAGGCATGGACAGGATAAATAGGCAAAGTCTTTTCCCTGGGGTCGGGGAGTCCAGAACTATAGGGCATAGGTTTAGGGTGAGAGGGGAAAGGTATAAAAGAGACCTAAGGGGCAACTCTTTCACGCAGAGGGTTGTATGTGTATGGAATGAGCTGGCAGAGGATGTGGTGGAGGCTGGTACAATTGCAACATTTAAGAGGCATTTGGATGGGTATATGAATAGAAAGGGTTTGGAGGGATGTGGGCCGGGTGCTGGCAGGTGGGACTAGATTGGGTTGGAATATCTGGTCGACATGGACAGGTTGGACTGAAGGGTCTGTTTCCATGCTGTCCATCTCTATGACTCAATGATAATGAGATGGAAGAAATATTTGATTAAGAGAAAGAGAAAAATGTGACAAAGGAGAAGTAGGAATATAGGTAACATTGCTTAGTTGACATTTTTTGAAGTCTTCATCAACAAATTGCTACCTGAGTGATGAGACTCTACCCTTTTATTTGTTCACTCCTGGAACTGAATGATTGATTGGCAGTCATTGCTAATTATGACATGCTTAAAAGGATATTTATGCAATTAATTCATAGATGTAACTTCTTGTGGAAAGTTCAATGGGTGATTAATATCCAAATACATTAACTTCATGAAACTGACTCGGACGTTATGGACAAATGCTTTTGCAAATCTAACAGCAGAATAGCAAAAATCATCCAGCATCTTATTTGAAATTCATGGGTACCACTTCCCCACCACAAGCTTCTCATCAATTTGCAGATTAAAAACAGCATGCACGTTCACAATTCACTAATCTTCAGTAAATTCCAGTCCAAGCAACAAGTCAAACTGAAAAATGTGTAACTGATATTTGCTTTATTAATTGACCTGAACTATCCAACAAGATCTCTGTATTAATCACCCTGCAAGTCTTGTACTTTCTTTGCATATCAAATCTTGGCACATCAGGGTGCTGAAACACAAGGACACAATTACAAATTCTAACTCAGTGAGTACCCAATCATAAGATAACAGAATTATTAAGTACACAAGAAAGCCATTCAGTCCATCGTGTCTGCACCCATTTGAGAGAGATCCAAAGTGGTCTTACAGAAATGGAGGAAATATGTAAGTAATATGGTATCAGGCCAGCCTATTTCCAAACATCTACCACTGAACATTGGCAAGGCAGAACCAGAATAAGTTACTTTCCTGTCCCTATTTTACCTAACAGTAAATCCTGCTCTATGGCAGGTAAAACCTTCCTTCGAGAACAAGACTAAAACTCTACCTGCTACTCCAGTTGTAGTCTCACCAAAATCCTATTTAATTACAGCAAGAATTTCTTCCTGTTATATTCCAACACCAGCATCTTTTTTGCATCTTAATTTCCCACATAACCTTGCTTCATGATCAAACCAGGATATATTACATTTGGCTCTCTCCTTTAAGTCATTGATATAAATTGTAAATAGCTGAAAAACTGATCCATGTGACACTCCATTACTTATACCTTGCCATCAAGAAAATGATCCATTTGTTTCTATACTTGTTTTCTAACATTTAATATGCTGTATAAGGTAACAGTTCTGAAAGGATGAATTTTGGAGACTGCATTAAGCTCCAGCCAAATGATAGCCTATATCCTAGGTCTCGCCATAATCTCAGTAGTAATGTTTATCTTACTAAAGTAACTTGTACCCCTAATTGCTATCATGTAATAAATTTCATCTTGTTCAGAAAAGAGCCTCATCATATTAAGTCTCAATATTGGTTGATCCTCAACCATTGTAAACACAGTCAAGGAAAGAGGATTGATAGCAGCATACTTCTACTCATAAAAAAAACATATAACCAATTCTCAATCCATGCTGATCTGTTACCCTTACTTCCATGAGCCGTAAATTCTTTACATGTTGCTCCATATGTTCTAATCATTTGACAATATTATACAAATTTCTACCAAGCACACTGAGAAGGTTAGCAGTACAGGTTTACATTTCATATGCATACCATATTTTGGCCTCTTTGCTTTGGTGTACGCAGAAATATAACCTTACTGGATAATCTTTTTATGCCTATCACACTTACGTTAAATTGGATGATTTATCAGATTTTATAAGAAGCGTGTCAGTTACATGATTAAACACATGGCTAGATGGTATTCTGAGTCTGTGTATAAATTTAGGTGCAATTGTCACTTTCACAGTCAGAACAGTGCAGGCCAATTACTTTGGTCCCAAGTTTTCAGGCATCAGTTAGCTCATGTCTCCTTTTGACACATTCATGTGTAACACACAGCTTTTGTCTAGTGTCTTTATTACATTAGTGAATTCTTTAGATGTGAGATATCCTGGAGGGCTGTACCTCCTCCTTCAGTCTTCTTTCATCAATGCTGAACTGATGTTCATTCTCCATTAAAATTGCAGATCAATATTTTCCATGGAGGATTGAACGTACTGTACTTAGAACATCTGATTGTGAATAATGGCAAAAATGTTCAATTTGTCTGTGAAGTTCTTGAGTTGTCAGAAGCAGATCTAGCTCAATCCACGCAAAGAGGCAATATAATATTCTACAACAGTAACTCATATTTAAAAAGCAAAGCACTGTTAGAAGTTCTTCTACAACTCTATTTTATCTAATTCTGAGTTAATCTTGATGAATTTGGAATATGTCATGGGAATTGGGGACTCCATTCCTTCTCATTTGATAAAGCTAATGAGCCCCAAGTGAAACGAATGAATGCACATCCAAACGTCTCCATATTGTTGAAGTGACAGTCTAGTAATTAAAAGATAGAAACCTGACAAGAAAGCATGTTAATTCATAAACAGAAAGACTGAAAATCTAATTTTAATTCATGAACTCAACAAAAATTATGATAACAGGACCATAATCTCTGCTCAGACATAACTGGATGCTTCTTACACAAACTAGCTCATTAAATCGACATGAATCTGCTCTTGAGGTAACTTTTGAGTAACAAAAATAAACAGAATAAAATTGTTCTCTATTACTAATATCAAATGGATTTTTGGTGGATTGGCAGCCTGATTTCACACATCCCTTTTTCTCAGTTATATCCTCCTGAACAAAAAAGATCAATATCACTTTTGACCTAAGTTCTTTCAATTTCCCCACAGGTCACTCCTCCACCCACACTGCACCCCCTCACAACCAGAGAATTTTCCAGGACAAGGTTTGCTATTTTGTGTTTTACTTATTTCATGATTCGGAGTATTGACATATGAAAACTAACAACTTTTATCATTACAAAAATGTGTGACCATGTTATCTGTTTTAGGTTAAAAATCACGCAACACTAAGGAGCAACACTATGAAAGCTTGTACTTCCAAATAAACTTGTTGGACTATAACCTGGTGTTGTGTGATTTTAACTTTGTCCACCCCAGTGCAACACCATGTTGTGTAACCAACATTAAGTACAAATCACTTTCTCGCCACAAAATAATATCTATTCAACTTCAACCCATTGACACATTGCTGCTTGCACTGAAAAATGATTTACTTTAAACTGATTTTAAACATGCTCACTTTCCAGGAATGAGACAGGAACATGCTTAAAATGGTATTTGCATGCCTCTGTTTATTCGTGACGAACTCCTGCCTGCTGCAAATGTCAGTGTTTTTGTCAGCATTAAGAGTCTGCTGTAAGTAGACAGGGATCTCATTAATGCACCAATACTTGAATTTTTCTGACAGGATCTCGATGCAAAGCTATCTTTGGAACATGACTGTGAGACACAATGCTGGATCTCGGTCGAAAGAAGCAAAGGATGTCAAGAAGTTTAAAAAAACCTTTGATAGGCAGGACAAATTGCAATGCTTCTCCAGAATTCCCAAGACTTGGAGATCTCGGTGTTGGACTGGAGTGGACAAAATTAAAAATCAACCTGGTGTTGTGTGATTTTTAACTTTGTCCAGAATTCCCAAGTAATTCTTGAGTATTCTCTTCCCAAACATTTTCCTTCTGCTCACACTATCCTTACCCCAGAACTTATGTTAGTGGATGAAGTTTGGGCAGTTAAAAACTGTGTCATACTGCCCCATGATCTTCCTTAGTCAATTTTCCTTTACTCACTGTATTATAAAACAAATCTGAGATACTAAGACACAATAACGAGCAAATAGAAATTAAAGATTTTGTACAATGCAAGTAACAGTATATAAATTAAATATTCTAAATGTGACTGAGCACAATCTCTTCGATAGGTATATAATTTATAAATCCAGCAGTTATTTTTTGCTAGCTGATGGAAGTTAAACATCCACATTCAAAACCTCAAAGATAAGGAACTGCGGAACCTCTCTCTGACCTGTAAATATAATTAATAAAGCTCCAAATATTAATTATATTCCAGAGGAACAAGTGCTATTCTGTTCCACAGGGTGCTTGATAACTTATGTTTCTACTTACTTTTAAAATTTTTAATCAAAATTTTAGCTTGATATTTATCAAGCTCTTATTAGGCCAGGTAATTGAAAATAAATTATCTACATCTGTTGGGAGCCTATTCTGCATCTTCACTGCTCTATGGACAGAAGTATTTCCTACATTCTCATGTCACTTGAGACTAGATAATTCTGTTCTTTTTTTTAATTCATTCACAGGATGAGGATGTCGCTGGCTCGGTAGCAATTATTGCCAATTCCTAATTGCCCAGAGCGAGTTAAGAGTCAACCACATTGCTGTGGGTCTGGAATCACATATAGGCCAGACCAGGTAAGGATTGCAGACTTTCTTCCCTGAAGGGCATTAGTGAACCAGATTGGTTTTTACAACAATTATTCAAAGTCACCATTCGACTTTAAACTTCAGTTTTTAAAAAAATTGAATTCAAATGCCCCCATCTGCCATAGTAAAATGCAAACTCAGGTCCCCAGAACATTATTTGGGGGATGTCTGGATTGACAATCCAATGATAATACCACCAGGTCATCACCTGCCCTCTATGTCACAATATAAAAGCCTCCATTTGCCTTTCAGTATTTTAAAGCTCTGGATCATGGATGGAAACTTCTGATAGTAGGAAAATTGTTAGGAGGAGGGAAAAAGAGATGAACAATTCTGTTTGGGGAAGGGATAGTTGACCATGTGTTGGTCAGCCCTAACATGGTCAAGAAACACAACATTTGGTTTGGTGGATCACTAAGAAACTACCACGCCATCAATAGGTCATGGGTCTGAAGGTCCAGGTACCATATCGAAAGGGTACCCAGACACACAATCATTCCTTGCAAGTCGATCACACCAACCGCTGTTCTCAGAGCAGACTAGTAGTTGTATCATTTAATAATGCCTCACTGTAGGTTCTCCTTCAGGTTGTCTGGGAAATATGGTGATCCTGTATTGGGATGGCAGCCTGGGGTCCTCCCAAGGCAAACCTGAATGGAGGTAACAACCTAGGTTAGTGGTCATGAGCACATCGGAGAACCTGGATACAGTGCAGGAAAAAGGCGAATAATCTGCTGAGATCCACAAATGTAGGTGACACTTTGCAGTTACTGTAAAGTAAAACTCATGAGCGCATCAAGCAGTGTAATTGCACATGTATAAAGATATTTAAGATTGGAATATGGATTACAAGACTAAACAGCGCATGAAACATTAAGACTGAATACGTGGGAGCCACGTTATTCAGTGAACATTGCAACAATCGCATGGTAAACACAGGCAGTATGCTCCTGATGACTGGGGAGTCCAGAAGGGAATCACAGTCTAATGATACAGGGTAGACCATTTAGGTCTGAGATCAGGATAAGTTTCTTCACCCAGCCTGTGGAATGTTCTGGCACAGAAAGTGGCTGAGGCTGAAACTTTTAAAGCTTTCAAGAAAGAGTTGTATATAGCTTTCAGGGCTAACGGGATCAAAGAATTTAGGGAGAAAGCAGGATAATGAGTTGAATGATCATATTGAATGTCAGAGTTGGCTTGAAGGACTGAATGGCCTATGCCTGCTCCTATTTTCTGTTTCTATGTAACCCATTAGGTCATGTTCACTCAATTATCATTTTTGTGAAGGTTGTTGTCTAAGTAGAGTCTGCAGCCAAGTCATTGCATGAATAGCTTGTTACGAACCAGGCCAGACCCCATCAAAACATTTCACAAAAGTGGCCCGGATCATAACTTTGCCAGTTGTTTTAAGTAGGTGTATTGTTGATATTCCAGGAGTGATGCAGCTGGCCAACCACTTAGTTTTAAACAAAACCAAATTTATTTGCAAGATTACTGAATGAAATCCAAACAAAAGAGAACAGAATATAGAATAACTTAATCTATCTGAAAACCCAACAGATTATCCCAGTTTAATGATGCTGTTCCAAATACTTGCAACAATCCCCATAAACACCCCTTGGCTCAAAAGGAAAACATCAAATGCAGGTTATTTTAGGAGAGATGTCAGATAGGGGGAGGCTCAGCATGGACCTGCTTCTTTGGGTCCAGCAGCTTCAAAATTGACTGTTTGCTAAAACCAAACCAAACCAGAGAAAAGATGAGCCAGGAGAACTGACCACTCCCCTTTCATTAAACAAGTGTTTTCTTTTTAACTTAAAAGCCTTTTGCCTGAGGCAGTATCTGTTAGCTATAATCAAATTGGTCCTAAAACTCATAAAACCCAGACCTCCCAGAGTCTCTGCATCCATGAGCCCTCGGAAGAAAAAAAACAAGGACAACATAACCTTGTTAAATGAGCAGCATCATTACAAGTTGGTATCCACATGACAGAGCAGTTGTAAGGTGTGGAGAATATGACAGTCAGATATGAGTGTGACCTTTGGCAGCACATTGCAAACCCACAACCTCTACAAGCTATGAGATACATGACAGCAGTGTGAATTGCAAGTTTTCCTACAAGCAACACACCTTACTAATCGAGAAATATATTGTTGTTCATGAACTGGCACTGGCTAAAAGTTCTGACACTCCTTTCCTAACAGCATTGTGGTGTGCCCACACCTCATGGACGACAGCTATTCAAGAGAGCTGACCACCACCTTCTCAAGGACCTTTAGGGATGGGCAATAAATGCTGAGCTAATAAGTGCTGTTCATGTCCTGTGAAAAAAATAAAGTAGAATACAGTGCATGTTACTTCAAATACAGTATTCATATGAGTTTGCTTGTATCAAGGGCCTGTGCCATTTTGCCTTCCAGTTCTCAAAGGGGTCATAGGAATATACAGTATTATGCAGGGAGTATTTCAATCATGCTGACATCAATGCCGCAATTTCATCTCAGCAGCATACCTAAACCTGTAATAGGTATTTAAATTTCAGATTGGCATTATTAAAGTGAAAATACCCAATTTATTGCCACCAACAAAAAATTTACAATGAAATGAAACAATAATATCAAGACCCATGAGCGAGGCCTGGGGTTCTAGTCACCAGAGACTGATAACTGTAGTGAACATAAAATTGTTGTGGTGTTTCACTAGATCTGAAATGTACTGAAAATGAAAATGACATGATTATGATGCCACAATGTACCATTGCCCTGCTATTTTCTGCACCATCCACTCTATCCACTCCCTCACGAGCAGCCCAATCAATATCAGATGGTTGCATTTGCACACAAAATTGTACACCGAACAGTGAAAAACACATACCATGGAACGGAACTTAGTGATCAAAGGAAGAAGAAAGAGAAATTTTGCACTTAAAAATCTTCAGGAGCCCACAATCTTTTATCTTTGTTGACAATAGATTTTATCTATCATTGTTACGCCAGCTTACATGTTTTGTCCAAATGATTTCTGCCCTGCTTCTTGCAACTCCCTGACTAATTTAGTACCAGCTACAAATTTAACCACTTTGAACTGGCAACACCAGATCCTAGGTATGTAAAGATTGGATTCTCAAGTAATCTTTCAAAAGGGTATTTATTTAAAGTAAGTCTAATTAGAATTATTAATATTCTGCTCAATATCATTATCTTTATCTTTTGAAAGATATGACTAGGTTTCTGAAAGCTATTTTGTAATTAAACTGTTTTGAAATGTAAATTCAGTCTAATTAATGCAATCTGCACCATTAGCATAATGATCCCACTCCAAGTTCGATAATGATAACAGCATTCAATTAATAATAAAATGCTGAACCAATAACTTCTCAAAATATACCTGCTGTGAATGAATGTCATGAATCAGAAAATTTGTCCCAACAAAGAGGTTCTGGAGGTGTTTGGGAAAGGAATGCAAAACCAGGAAGTAGCTTCACATGTCTGAATGCCCAATATCAAGATGGAAATCTAATTACTTAATTTCCTCTCAGAGATGAACATCTTCAATGCTCATCAGTAGACATTGTGCATACCCAACTAAGAAGCACTGCTCTTCACAGAAGTCGTTGAGCTAAGCTGTAAAAATCTGTAGACTCTGCTAAGTGGACATGAGACCCTTCTGACATGCTTCTCCATGTTGATCATCTTTTGCTGTCCACCTGGAGTTCACTCTACAGCTCCCTCATTGCTGCTGACACTAATTATTTTCCTCACCTTAAATCTAATCTAAAACATATCTAGTGTTAACATATGGTGTGTCAAAATCTGGTATGATGAAGGGTCATCTAAACGCGATCTTGGTACTTATAAAAACCTATTTTGGAATTAAAAGAGGCCTGCTACTGAGATAAAATATTTCTAAATTGGAGAAAGGCCAATTTTGATGGTATTAGGCAAGAACTTTCGAAAGCTGATTGGAGGCAGATGTTCACAGGTAAAGGGACAGTTGGAAAATGGGAAGCCTTCAGAGATGAGATAACAAGAATCCAGAGAAAGTATATTCCTGTCAGGGTGAAAGGGAAGGCTGGGAGGTATAGGATATGCTGGATGACTAAAGAAATTAAGGATTTGGTTAAGAAAAAGAAGGAAGCATATGTTAGGTATAGACAGGATAGATCGAGTGAATACATTTGGCTACAGAACTGGCTCAAAGGTAGAAGACAGAGGGTGGTGGTGGAGGGTTGTTTTTCAGACTGAAGGCCAGTGATCAGTGGAGTGCCACAAGGATCGGTGCTGGGTCCTCTACGTTTTGTCATTTACATAAATGATTTGGATGCGAGCATAAGAGGTACAGTTAGTAAGTTTGCAGATGACACCAAAATTTCCCAGGGAGTGTTGCTGAACAAAGAGACCTTGGAGTGCAGGTTCATAGCTCCTTGAAAGTGGAGTCGCAGGTAGATAGGATAGTGAAGAAGGCATTTGGAATGCTTTCCTTTATTGGTCAGAGTATTGAGTACAGGAGTTAGGAGGTCATGTTGCGGCTGTACGGGACATTGGTTAGGACACTGTTGGAATATTGCGTGCAATTCTGGTCTCCTTCCTATTGAAAGATATTGTGAAACTTGAAAGGGTTCAGAAAAGATTTACAAGGATGTTGCCAGGGTTTGAGGATCTGAGCTAAAGGGAGAGGCTGGACAGGCTGGCGCTGTTTTCCATGGAGCATCAGAGACTGAGGGGTGACCATATAGAGGTTTACAAAATTATGCAGGGCATGGACAGGATAAATAGGCAAAGTCTTTTCCCTGGGGTCGGGGAGTCCAGAACTAGAGGGAATAGGTTTAGGGTGAGAGGGGAAAGATATAAAAAAGAGACCTAAGGGGCAACTCTTTCACACAGAGGGTGGTACGTGTATGGAATGAGCTGCCAGAGGATGTGGTGGAGGCTGTTACAATTGCAACATTTAAGAGGCATTTGGATGGGTATATGATTAGGAAGGGTTTGGACGGATATGGGCCGGGTTGCTGGCAGGTGGGGCTAGATTGGGTTGGGATATCTGGTCGGAATGGACAGGTTGGACCGAAGGGTCTGTTTCCATGCTGTACATCTCTATGATTCTATGATTCTAAACTCAGTTGCTGGCTGGCAAGAATTCCATGTGTTGATAACTAGTGGATTAAAACACCTAAAGACACTGAAAAAATATCAAACAGGGATACAGCAACTTGAGATAATGAAGAAACTGACTATAACACCTCCACAAATACCCTCTCAGCAGATAGCCATCTTGTGCAGACATTTTTGTGTTTTCCCCTTCCATGAATACACAAAAGGATTAAAAGTGAACTTTAATGCTAATCTATGAGTATTATTTGGCTGCTGTGCGTCTAGTATGCCATGGAAGTCACAGTTTGAGGGCAATCTGAAAGCACCCCTGCACTACAGGTAAGGAAAATTAACTTCAGTTTACTCCAAGTGCTGAAAACCAGTTTAAAAATGAATCAGGATAAAGGAATTTCAACATCCCAATGAAGCTAAAAATTTGAAAATTGACTGTTCAATTGCCAGTGTCAACACTACTGGTCAAACTAATAAAGGATGCAACATCAACTTATCTGTTTTTCACAAGCAATTCAGAAACTGATCCAAATAAAGTTGTACTTTTTAAAATCTTTTTGGACTCACCTCTTATTAATAAAGAAGTGGAACCAGTTCATCCCTCATCACCTGGGAGCTTAACAGTTTGGGGTATCTTGTCTGGAACTGTAACAAATTGGGAAACCTAGTCATAACTAAATTTTCAAACCACATAAATAAGCCTCTCACAATAAATACTAGAACTTATTTTCAGGGAAAACTAAAAAAGTACCTTTGAACATTAAACTTTTAATAACCTAAGGAACCCCAACACTTAACCATCTCTAAGAAGTGCTGATTAATTTTGCCACAGTTTTAATGCCAAGCTTCCCAATCTCCAGAAATTTGTGTAGGAGGAATGGATTTCAAGTGTAATTAATTAATAATTTGAATTCAATACTTCACCCTAATTTAGTACCATCAAGTTGGATGGGAAAATCGAGAGTAATATTTTCAAGATTGCAGACAAGATAGAACTAGGCAGTGGTGGAGAGGATATAAAGAGGCTTCAGGACTTTTAGACAAGTCTAGTGACAAATATATGGCAGATGCAGTATAATGGATGAATATGAAGTTTTCCTCTTTGGTAGAAAAAAAAGGCAGTATTATTTAAATATTGATAGATTAGGAAAGTTTGAAGTGAAGGGAACTGGGTTTCCTTGTCGTTGAAAACAAGCATACAAGTGCAGCATGCAGTTCGGAAGACAAATGAATGTTGGACTTCATTGCAAAAGAGTTTGAGTACAGGAGCAAACAGGTCTTACAGTTGTACAGGGCCTTGAAGAAACCACACCTTGAGTATTGTGCGCAGCCCTGGTTACCTTACCAAAGAAAATATGTACTTTCCCTGGAGGGAGCACAGTGAAAGTGGGTCAATTGGGCTTGTATTGACTGGAGTTTAGAAGAATGAGAGGGGACCACATTGAATCATATAACATTCTGACAGGACTGGACTAAGTCAGTACAGGAAGATTGTTTAGAACAAAGATTCACAGTCTCAGGATATGTAGTAGGCCATTTTGGACTGAGATATAGAAATGTTTCTTCACTCAGTGGATGGTGAGCTTTGCTTTTCAGGTTAATGGAAATAATTTTGTCCTGGTTCCTTTGACAGTGGCTGCTGGCTAACTTGTTTCTAACACCCAGAGAATGAAAGTCCTTCTGTTATCTTGTTTCCTTTTGAATGCTTGCTGCATGGTTGGCATCCAGCACTCAGAATAAGGCACTCCTTTTACTTCAACACAGGTGTGACACGTAGGTGGCCCTTTGATTGTGTCCTTCACAGCACACAAATCCAGAACAGGACATGAGAACCTCAGTCCACAGATAGCTACAAACATCTCAGTTCACGTAGTACAGTTTTTTCAACTAGTATACACAGATCAGGGTTGAACTAACTTTTAACCTCTATTCTTATGCAATCTTGAAGAAGGAAGACTTGAAACGTATCACTTGCCCAGATTAGTAAGTATTCAGAAGTTCCAAAGAAGGGTTGCACTAGACTCGAAACATTAACTCTGTTTCTCACTCCACAGATGCTGCTAGACCTGCTGAGTTTCTCCAGAATTCTCGTGTTTGCTTCAGATTTCCAGCATCCACAGCATTTGCTTTCATTTGATGATTTTGTCCCAAACTGACAACAGACCATGGCTAAGCCTCTGGACTGTGCACAAACCATGCCCTTAACTGTTGGGTACTGGGATCCCTGACCAACAGTGGCTTCCCCCTTGACTCAATCGAAGATCTGCGCTCCATCCAGTGTGACATAGCCACTTGTTTTAGTAACCATGCAGTGTATTTGACATGTAGGCAGCTGGCACATGCTGTAGATGCTAATATGATGTCTCGAGGTGTCTTTCATCAACTTGTCCTCCCTCTTGATAGATTCTTATGGACAGTCAAGCAGCTTGTCTGTGCAAAACAGCACATCCATTTTGTAGTACAGATAGCCTTTGATTTTGGCCGAATCACTAACGCATGAACAGGTATGGTGTGGCAAGGCGAGGCATGAATGTTGCGAGAATGCAGGTATGCGCTAAGTGACTATACGCAAAGAGAGCAAGTGAGCAGCCATGAGAGGCAGTTTGGTCTGACCTGTGAACAGAGTACCTGTCCCTGTGTGCAAAGTGTCCTGTTTTAGCCCTTCAACATTATTTGTCTGTGGTTTGTCTATAGCCAGCAAGTAAATTGGAGAGGCTTTGATGGGTTGGCCAATAATCTGTTTAAATGACACTACTTTAGGAAGTAAGAACATTTCCTTTTCCCTAAGCATTCTGAATAGGTTTTTTTTAAGCAGTTTCAAACATGCCACTGTTGCCCAAGGGTTTGTTGTTTATTTATATTGTATATACTGGGTGAATGGGCACGAAAGGACGTCGAGTTGGAATAGAGAGCTTGAGTTCACATAACTTGACATGGAGGGGGAATGGAAGGCATGGGTAAGTCCATTTGAACTTATCTTTTGAAAGGTACCCAACTCTAGTTATGGAAAAGCTGGCACAATGAAACACAAATTAAGGAAGGGTTCAGAGATGCCTAGCCCTATAATGGATCTGGCTTAAGCAGGAATGCATATGTGAGCTCACTACATTACCCTTATCCTGTCCTGGGGAAAATCAGATGCATTGAAATAGGGGCGTGAATGGCAGCATCAGATCTCATCTGCCATTTTTAAATGGCTCCCTGTACTTCTGACACTGCAGAGTCAGAGACTGTGCTTATATCCTGTGAATTGCAAGATCTGAGGTCATAAAAACAAATGTTTCTTGTAGGATAATAGTTACTAGATTTTCTTTTTCATATTAAATGCTGTGTCATTAATTAAAGGCCTGCTGGGCCTTCAATTACAGGGTGGAAATGTTTGATGATATTGTATTACGTAAGTCATTTGCTGTGGTTTGTGTTTTACACACTATGTACAGAATGAAAACTGTCTTACACCTTGATTTATTTTAGATCTAAAATTCTTTCCACATATATAATGACCTATAATGACCAATTATTTATTAGTATTGTAACTTACTGATAGCACCTTTCATTGCTTTGAGAGCATTTCTGCCTTACCCTTGGAGTTCTATGCTTTAAAAAACTGTTCTGGGGAGCACAATTTTTGAATTTTTCAATTTTTACAATTATATTCCTGAGTGAGGAGTCATTTTTAAATCTATGCCTCTTTTTCTGATCAAGATTATCTCTGCTTTCACCCCTGAAATTGGGAAAGGTGTTGACTGAAATGGTGGGACATTTGGTAATGAATCCTATTACTGTGCTCTTCTCAGCTCTCAATTTTCCTTTTAACATGCCCACTAGAATTATTGGCCTATCTGCACCTTCTGGATATAAGTACTGATTGGAAGATGGAAATTTAAAATCCACACTGTGATCTGTGTTCATTTTACAAGCATAAACAGGCATAATGAAGCCCAACGCCCTGCAGCTCTGAAAAACACCTATCCCAAAATTGGGTCAGGTTATTTTTTAAATAAGCCGTTGATCAGCTAAAACAGGCATTAGGATCTTACTGAGTGCCGACTTTCGTTTCTCAGAAACTAAGCAATAAAACCCAAGTGAATGTTATTCAATGATCAGTGCACCTTAACCAAAGTTCTATTTCTTCAGTTAAAAACGTCCTGTACAGCCAGAAGAATCTACTCTACAGTTTTCATGATTTTTGCCTCTTCCAGTCCCACGGATGGTATTTACCTTCTGGCCACTATACTCTTGAGTAAAATTAACAAGTGCTTTTGGAGCTGCTCTATCTTTCACACAATTGCATGCAACATCTTACCTAACTCACTCTCACCCATCCAATCCACTAACAGGACTAACCGTGCAATGCCTCTGCGCTGCCTACTTACTCACTCGGGACACCTCCACCATTTCCCTGTTGTACCAGCACTAACAGTTGTGCAGGCCACTTTCATCCCACTTAATCCTTTCCATTCACTCAATACAGGAAAAAATGGACCATAGGTGCAGAAAAAGCCAAGGTTTCAGCGGGACATGTGTATCTCAATTCTTTACCCACTATGAAGAGAGGACCCTGACACTGACCGCTCTGAATGGCTGACTAATTGTGTCCAAGCCTATGGACTGATCTCAGAAGCTGACATTGACTTACTGTGCTCACACCCCTCACTAAAGTGCATCCCCCTTGATTTGACTGAAGACTACTCCCTTTCAACTTTGAGGCATAGCCATTTGGTTGCAATACATGTTTTTTTTTCCCTGTAATCTGCTGGCACATGGTACAGGTTTGAGATTATGGTAGCAGTGTTGCATCAGTGACTGATCATTGCTGACAACCAGGAGACTGGCTTTAAGTCTGTGCTAAATAGCAAGGCAAGGCATTGTGTGGCCAGTATCTCTGGCTGTGTTGAAAAAGCACAAAAAGTTAAGGCAACACAAGGACATTGTAAGCATTCAAAGAGATTCAAATCGAGCGAATGCTAAGAGAGTGAATGAGTAATTTTGAAATACATCCTGGTCCAAATTGTAAGCCAGATGCTGCTCCCTGAGCGCAATGCAGCACCACTGTAATAATAGGTGCCAATGCAGGACTCAAGTGAGAAGGTGTACTATAACTGAATTAGAAATGTTACATAATGGTGCTGAGAGGCTGACATGTGTAGATGCCAGCATCTGTAGATATAAATTGTGTGTGATGAGATTACATCTGGAGTACTGTGATTAGTTTTGTTCCCCCTTTTTAAGGAAAGATATTACTTCATTGGAGACAGTTCAGAGAAGGTTCACTCAGATAATCTCTGGTATGACAAAGGCTAAACAGGTTGGGACTCCACTCATTGAAGTTCAGAAGAATGAGGATTCTTAAGGGGCTTGACAGGGTAAATGCTGAATGTTTCCCCTCATTGGAGGGTCAAGGAGCCAAGGGAATAGTCTCAGAATAAAGTGGCACATTTTAAGACTGCGATGAGGCGGAATTTCTTCACTTAGGAAGTTGAGACTCTCGAGAACTCCTTACCACAGAGAGCTGTGAGGCCACAGTCAATATATATTTAAGGCTGAGATAGATTGATTCTTGATCACTAAGGGAATCAATGGTTATTGTTAAAGGGTACGAAAGTCGATGTGAAAAATTTTGGATCAGCCATGATCCTATTGAATGGTGGTGCAGGCTCAAGGGGCCAAATGGCATACTCCTGGTCCTATTTCTTATGGGTTTATGGTTTTTAAACTAACCATACCTTTAGAGCTCAATTTGAGATGCATGTTGATTCCTTTGTTATCCCTCCTACTTCACATGTGTCATTCTAAAACTGTCAGAATTTTCATCCTAACCTCATAGCAGCAGAGACACAGCTTTGAGTTCACCCTGCATGCTAAATGAGCTGTGTCCTATGAAAATGTGCAGCAGGTCAGGCAGCATCCAAGGAGCAGGAGAATCGATGTTTCGGGCATGAGCCCTTCTTCAGGAATGAGGAAAGTGTGCCAAGCAGGCTTTTACCTTTTATCTTAGCCTGCTGGACACACTTTCCTCATTCCTGAAGAAGGGCTCATGCCCGAAACATCGATTCTCCTGCCAGCATCTGCAGTCCTCACTTTCTCCTATGAAAATGTGCCAGGGTTACTAGCTGAAGTGATGGACAGAATCAGTACCCTGTTGCTAATCATCAATAGTGGGGAGATAAAATGTTACCCAATTAAAATAGCTAATAAAAGAATATATTGTAAATGATTTCCTCAATGTACCATCTCAATCTCTAAATTTATTCAGAACATTTTAATTATTTAATTTATTTTAATTGTTTCTTCCGGATCTATTTTTGTCAACAGAAATGCGTCCTGAGCTCTTTATTTTCCTGATAAAGTTTGACTCCAGCCTGCTATATATGATATTCTATTTTTCTAGCTTGTCAATATGGAAGGAGAAGGTCCATGCTTTGGACACTTCTTAGTGAAGCAAAGAAAATGCAGTAACAAATCAAAGAGTATTGATCACCCAGGTCACGTAGCCATCAGTAACTATGATTAAAGTCTCTGTCAACTCACAAGAGGAGCTATATTAATGGCACTTTATAATGAAGGAGAAATAACAAAAATGTTCCCTGCAATTCTCATATAAAAGCATGTAACTTATACTGTTTACGTTATTCATTTCAGTGAAGTCATGACACTGAAGTCATGATAAGTATGTGAGTGTAATACTATGAAAATTGACAGCTTTGCCTGAATGATGTACTCATGTTCTTTGCGGCCCTCTTTCACATTGTGTCATAAAAGAGACGCAGTGCAGTAAAATGGATAAATAAGGCCATTACTACTTGTGACAGGGTAAAATATATTTGAGTCATATACTGGGAGCAAACACTATTTTGCTTGAGTAAAATATCTAAAATAAACCACCCCCAAATTCAGTCCTACGCTTAAACATTGTGACTTGAACAATGCAAGTACATGTTTCTTCACATGGGATTACATTTTTTACAGAGGGTACAATTTTTCTATGATAATTCTTAACTATTCATATTCTACATTACACTAATAATATTCTCCTGTGTGCACTTGTCATCTAAGGTTTGTTTCTCATTTTCAAAATCAGGCTTTCAACAATTATTTTGTAAGATTTATATACTTTTCTAATAATATGATTAAATTTTTAACTCAATTGTTTTTTATATGTTTCAATTTCTTCCCTACAAATGGAAATTTTGTCTTGGTGCCAGAAATTGCTTTAATTTGGTTTCTGGATTTATTTATCCAGCTTTCTTAATTTTTGTAGTCAAACCCCGTACTTTCTTCAAGATGTTTTAATATACTTCTATTTTCTTTTTATGTTCCCTTATATTTTGCAAGATTTACAAGAACAATTCCAGGTGTGAGAAACTTCAGTTATAATTTCAGATTGAAGAGAAGAAGGCTGAGAGGAAATTTGATACATATTTTCAAAATATGAGCAATATGAATGGAGCATATAGTGAGAAACGAGAGGACATGGATTAAAAGTGAGGTGCTAAAGAAACAAGTGTGATGTGAGTAAAAAGCTTTTTCACTCAATGTAACTGCTTGTAAGTGTGCTGAGGGCAGATTCAATTGAGGCATTTAAGAGAACTTTGGATGATCATTTGGACAAAAATAGTCACAAGGATACGGGGAAAAAGCAGGATATTGGCACTAAGTGATGATGCTCGTTTGAAGAGTTGGTGCAGGCTTGATGGGCCAAATAGCCTCCTCCTGTGTGATAACAATTCGATGATTCTGTGGTGTCACAACTAATTTTCTGACTAAACCAACTGACTGGTGATGTGCTCAACTGATTTCTGCCATGAATTCAGGAAGTGTCTTATTTTTATTCATTCATGGGAAATGAGTGTTGCTAGCTTCAGCAGTTACTGCTCATTCCTAAATGCTTTTGAGAAGGTGGTATGAGCTACCTTCTTGAACTGCTGCAATCCATGTGGAATGGGTGTATGGTGTTGGGAGGGAGTTCCAGGATTTTGACTCAGAGACAGAGAAAGAATATTTATACAGATTAGATTAGATTCGAGATTCAATTAGATTAGATTCCCTAAAGTGTGGAAACAGGGCTTTCGGATCAACAACCGACCCTCCAAAGAGCAACCCACCCAGATCCATTTCCCTCTGACTAATAGTTTCAATTCAAGATGGTGCGTGGTTTAGAGGGGAGCTTGAAGGGAGTGGTGTTTCCGTGTATATTCTGACAACCTCAGAAGATTGGAAGATAGTGCCTAAGGAACCTTGGTGAGTTTTTGCAGTGCATCCTGAAGATGGCACGCTGTGGTTTTGGGACCGAATGATGAAGGTATTCTGCAATCCTTGAAAATGTGTTGAACAGACATCGATGTGCCAGGTTCACAATCTAACTTATCAGACATTGGGAGCAGGGAGAAGGGAAAATTCTATTTAAAGGAATTTATACTGTTTAAAAGAGAAAAATGGTACACAGAGCATATATGATTAAACTGACTTTGGAGCGTAGGATAAGGGAATGTACACTGCACTGATCTGATTTACTAAAATGTCTCAAATTTGTAAAAGAAAAGGCAACTTCTGATCAACTACAGCTATTTTCCTTTCTAGAAGCAATGAAAGGCTGCTGTACTAAACACCAAACTAATTATCTGAGAGCATACCTACACAAGCTTTGAGGTGGGTGCAAGGGTGTTGATTGGCTGCTACACGATTGTGTTGCTGGAAAAGCGCAGCAGGTCAGGCAGCATCCAGGGAACAGGAGAATCGACGTTTCGGGCATAAGCCCTTCTTCAGGAATGAGGAAAGTTTGTCCAGCAGGCTAAGATAAAAGGTAGGGGGAGGGACTTGGGGGAGGGGCGTCGGAAATGCGATAGGTGGAAAGAGGTCAAGGTGAGGGTGATAGGTCAGA
>NC_057712.1:69257477-69318391 GCF_004010195.1 Chiloscyllium plagiosum
CGACTCCCCTCCCTCAAGTCCCTCCTCCCTACCTTTTATCTTAGCCTGCTGGACAAACTTTCCTCATTCCTGAAGAAGGGCTTATGCCCGAAACGTCGATTCTCCTGTTCCCTGGATGCTGCCTGACCTGCTGCGCTTTTCCAGCAACACATTTCCAGCTCTGATCTCCAGCATCTGCAGACCTCACTTTCTCCTGCTACATGATTGTGTAAATGGGAAAATTCCTAAATAAAGTGTCGTTTTGCAGAAGATTGTTAGAGTTGGATAAATGTATTTTGTGCTTTACATCACATTCTGTCTTTCTTAAATAGTTATTTTCCTTCCCCTTCACTGATTTTCCCGAAGTCCCTGTAAATAGATCTTGTTGCCCACATTCCAAATACCATTACATCCAGAAAAAATGCTTTTCCAGATGTATATGACTTGAAGAGTGATTCTATTTTTTGAAATAAATACAGATGTGATTAGCCATGTGACTAATTTCATCCATTTAAATTAACAATAGTGTCCCTTAATCACAGCTGTTTATTGCTTTGCAAATATTCTTTACCATTATTATGTTGAGAAGTCTGTTTCATGGAACTTTGTTATATTAATCCTAAATTTGCTTTAAACTAGTTTGAACTGATGTTCACTTCTCATAAATAGGGCTTAGCTTGAAATAATATTTCAGATTTGCTTAATTGCCTTCTCTTAAAGCTGCAAATTCCAAGTTTCCTCATTCTTTTCTGAGTTATTTGATGCTTGGGATCAGTAACGTAGATCTTCACTGATCTACCTCCAAGGTTTGAATGTTTTCTGTGTGCCTGCGTCCAATGCTAGATTCAGGGCATGGCAGAGTTTAAATTTGGCTTCGTAAAAATTATATCCTAAGTTTAACTTGGATAGTGCATTTGCGATCATGCTTTTATTTTATTAAATGCCATATTATATGACTATGACATCCACATTTCAGGATGTTAGGTAACAAAATAGATCAATTTATCAAATAGTATTAACTGGTATAATCATGGAGAGTAAAACAGGGTTATATCAGCAAATTGTAACTTTCCTATATCAATATATATTCAATCAGAAATGCTCATCATGGTAAAGTAGCATTTTAGGAACTCTGGAAGAATTAAATTTTGAATTGGAAAGTTAAAGGCACAGATATCGACTGGGGTTGGTGATCTGGGCGAGGTGTTTTGATTGGGAGACCTGAAAGTTTAACATCTCTATTGCCACAGGGTCCTACTATTTAATCAGAATTGAATGGGATTCAAAAGCAGAAGAGACGTAAATCCAACAGGCTGCCTGGCTGCCATTCCAAGTCTACTCGACCACAATATTGGAACTGTTGCCAGGTATCTTGCCCAACTGGGAGCCAAATAAGGTACTTAATTTGGCAGTTAATAATTTCACCACAAAAAATACGTAACTAGTGATAAGATAACTTCATGCCAAGTATCTAGCCTGACAAGTTTCTCTGTGTGATCTGTGGCAAGAATGGCCCCTTGCTCCATTGGAAGGCCATCTCAGGTGTAACATGACTCAACTTCCCATTCCCCTTTGGCCTCTCAAGCCATGGCTCCCTACCAGCTTGTTACACAAGGTGGCCCCTGACTCATGTGCTGGTTGGATTCAGCACAACTTGCTGTCTTAAGTCCCCAAATACAGCATCAACCAGTGGTCAGCAATCCTCGTTGTGCATTATCATGAGGAGGTTTCTCGTTTCTGATTTGCTGACAACTCTTCAATGCTTGACATTCTGATCTAGAAATTTGGAAATCTGGCTTCCAAATAGTGGAGTAACTGGCATTCAATTAGCTGGCTCCCCAACTTTTTAACCAGGGTATGGGAAATTTGGTCTGTGTGCATTTCAGCCCTTTCTGTTTAAATATGGGGAAACATATTTGGAAGGGTGTGAACCTTTTCTGAACTGTCTCCAATATTAATAATATATTATTAGTTAAAATTATATTTTATGTGTTCAATTCTTCTGCTATTTCTTTGTTCCCCATTATAATTTCTGACTATAAGAGATCTACATTCATTTTTACTAATGTTTTTCTCATCACATATTTATGGAAGCATTTCCAATAAATTTTTATGTTCTTTGCAAGGTTTTTCTCATACTCTACTTTCCCCTTCTTGATCAATCGTTTTTGTCCTTTTTTGTTGAATGCTGAACTGCTCCCAGTTCTCAGGCTTGCTCCTTTTCATGTTAGTTTCATATGCCTCCTTTTTAGATTTAATATTATCTCTATTTTATTTGGTAAGCCATTTGAACCACCTTTTGTTTTATTTTTGTGCCAGATTGGAATATTGTAATTCATGCATACAGTCATTAAATATTAGTCAAACACTGCCAACCCTTTGACTTG
Source organism: Chiloscyllium plagiosum (assembly GCF_004010195.1). Taxonomy (NCBI): domain Eukaryota; kingdom Metazoa; phylum Chordata; class Chondrichthyes; order Orectolobiformes; family Hemiscylliidae; genus Chiloscyllium; species Chiloscyllium plagiosum. The sequence continues at coordinate 69,259,844 of NC_057712.1, forward strand.
AGGTTCTCCAATTCATCATTGGGAACTCATGTTTCAAAGCCTCATAGTTCCATTTATGTAGATTCAGGATTCCAGTTTCAGATTCAACTTTTTCATTCTCTATCTCAATGAACAATGTTATCATTTTATGGTTGCTTTTCCCCACCAGACCCAGGACAAAACATCTGTTAATTCATCCTTTCTCAATGCACAATACCCAGTTTAGGATAGCCTGCTCAATGTGTGTCTTAAAAAACAAAATTCTGAATACACTCCAGAAATTCCTCCTCCACAGTATTATTGCTGGTTTGGTTTGTCCAATCTTTATGCAGATAATCTATAATTACAATAGTTTCTTTATTATGGGTATCTCTAATCTCTGGCTTAATCCCTTCCCATATATCATCACTACTATTTAGGGGCATATGGACAATCCCCATTAATGTTTTCTGTCCTAGGTGTTTCTTATCTCCACCTATATGGAATTCACATTGTGATTTTCCAAGCCAATATCCGTTCTCACTACTGCATCATTTTGACTCCTTTATTAACTACTTCACCTCCTTTCCCTATTTAAGAAATAAAATTAAAGTGCTTCCTGCACAGGAGGAATTATCTTGCACTGTTCTCTATCTTGTTATAAACAATTGATGTAGAGATTGGATCTAGTGTACAAAGATGTAATGTGCATTTACCATATTTCAGATATAAAGCGATCCTCATATAAGCAAACTCTTTTGCTTTCAGCCAAGAAAACTAGAAAACAAAGTTTGAAAATATAAGACAACTCATCAATAATTGTGATTCTTAAATCATCTTGGGATGGATAAATAGGAAGCACAGACATGGGTAAAGGAAATGTGAGATAGAATAGTGACAGGAGCTCGAGAGTTCAACATAAACAGCAGAGTAGGACCAGATTCATCTAGTATGGTATGTTTTTTGGAATTAACTGTACCAGGCAATGTAAAAGCTTACATGTAAGATGACTCTAAGGTAAAACCCATTGTTTACATAAAGTAAAATCACAAAAGGGAAATTATTTTTTGAGAAGTCCGACTGACACAAAATAAATTGATGGTAAATACCAATCTCTTATTCAGAACACCGACATCTTTAGCTGACTAACCTGATAATGACATGGATATTGGCCATGTCTTGGCTGCATCAGGAAAAAAATATTTTCAATTTACTTTAAGGGTTGTGTATGTGAAGTGCTTCTAAATAAACATATTTCTCTGTACAACAATTCAATGAATAGTAATGCAATACATTTCCTCTCTGCCTGACATAATGAACAAATTCTCATTCTAATCTAAAATCTATCTATATCTTCCTAGGTAACAGTGATCTCATTGAGTATGCATTTCCCACTCTTCCCCCATCCACTACAAACAGAATCAAATTGAAGATGCACGTAACAAAATCCAATACTGAAAACAATAAATTTTCATGAAGCTTAAAATGACAGGAAAAACAAATAATTAGTCCAAAATTTGCAAAAACGGTAGCAATGAAACTGTTAATGCTCACATGCTTATGTTATTGTGAAAGAAACCTTCACCAATTTCTGAGGTGGTGGGGGTATACTGAGAGTGGAGTGTAGGGTTATGTAGTTAGTTATGAGAATTGGAAATCAAGTAGTTACAATCAGGGATACTCTGAATTTTCATTGGATGTAATCTCCAGCACTTGTTAATCAATTTGAGTCACTATAATAGCAATTAGTTTTGAATTAAAACAAATACTAAAAAGTTAAGACTTGTATGTTCGCAGGTAATTGAGTTTTTTAATACCTTGACAATTGATAATTACTTATGTACGATTTCGCTGGCCTTAAAATATAAATCATTCCCTCAGAAAAAAATTATTGTTGGAGCCTTTTAAAAATATAAAAGTTAAAATTTTTGATCTGTCTTATTCTGTTTCCTTTATCTCTCTTTAATTCCATGTCAACTTCATAGTCTTTATTTTTCCTCTTCTACATTAGTTAAATCTTATTTATATTTCCTGCTTTATACTTGGTCTCCACCTCTATCAGTAAGGGTACGTTACTCTGATCCTTTGAAGAACAAATTCTTGTTCCTTTCTGTCTCTGTTCACAAATGTCACATTCCCTGCTGTGCTGGAAAGGATGTTGGATTAAAGGAAATCTCCACTGACAAAACTGGCAAAGTGTCTGTGAGCAGTTGTTAATGAGGTGCTGTCCTTTCATCATGGAGAAGTAAATCCCAGTGAATGAAACAACAGAATGAAATAACCAAACTTCCCCAAGGAAGTAAATTGCTGTGGTTTTGCAAAACTCTTGTAATGAATTCACAAGCGGGGCACTTCACAGACTAACTATAATATGAAAAATCACACAACACCAGGTTATAGTCCAATACGTTTAATTGGAAGCACACTAGCTTTTGAAGCGCCGCTTCTTCATCAGGTGACAATCACCTGTGTTGTGTGATTTTTAACTTTGTACACCCCAGTCCAACAGCGGCATCTCCAAACCATAAGTATAATATGTTAGTTACTCAACAATTATTAATCAAAAAACATAACAGACTAAAACTTCCACAATGACCATGACTACAAATTTGAAAAGAAAAGAGGGCAGTTTTTATTTGTAACTAATGAGGCTTGAAGTTTCCTGATTTGCTGGACTCACCTAATTAAAATGTAACCTGGATCATACTTTCTGGTGAATGGCTCATTCAGAATAGAGTCAGGCCCTCTAAATCCAACAAGAAGTGCCAAGGCTGGTTGGTTCTTTGGTATTTTGTCTCAATTATTTCAAAAGCTGGAGCACCTCACCTTCACCTGCTCATCCCCCCAACTATCCCTATGGCCACTTATACCTTCTATGACAACTCAATGATAACTCTCACCTACTCTGCTGGTCCCTCATTCTTTTTCTGCTACCTCCATAGCCACTCACTCATTATTCCCCAATGAGAAGACCCTTAGGAGCCACGTGAATATGAAAGAAAAAAATCTAATAGTTCAATACAGCTCTCATTCCTACACATTTGATAGTGAAAAAAAATTCCATTCCTGAAACCTTCATGATTTTTAAGTGTCCACGAGTGGTTAATTTCTTGAAAAACAAAAAAACTCTGTTAAGACTCCATATCAAAGAAAATTAATGATTTATAGTCTGTCCAAATTGAAAATCAAACTGAACTCAGAACTGCTTGCTGAGATAGCTGTAGCTTTGACTGCAGCTTTGGAAACTGAGCTAGACATTAATACTAACAGAATGATAGCCCTTGGACAAATGTCATCAAAGATAATCTAGTGAAACTCTCATGATCAGATGGTATGGATTTTGTTTATGCTGCACATGGCCAAACAAAACTGTGCATCAGAAAATTTTTCTTCAAATATTTAGTGATAGCTACAGTGGTTTTGCTTCAAATTTGAAGAGCCAGGGTTTTAAAAACACTTCAGATCAGTATATCAAGCATATGGCCTTTGTTCGGTCACTTGGGCCCTCACAACCATACCCACAAGGAATAGTGACCAGTCAAAAGGAAGATAAGGGAACACACACATTTTTGAGTCCCTCATGGTATCTTCAACGCATAATATTTTATTCCGAAACCATGATAGGTTAGTTTTTTTTTTAAAGCAGTCAACAGTAGAAAATGTTGTATTTATCTTATGAATTTTGGGTTTCCTGATCTTTTTTTCCCAGTCAGAATTATCACTGAGTTTTTTCCATTTCAAGAAAGAAAGGACCTTCTCCAGGCTGTGTTTAGTTCTACAGTCTAGATTCCATCTCCCTTTTTTCCTCCAAAAAGACACTTGAAAAAGTAACTTGTTTGTATATTTCACCTGCTGAGGTCACTGTCCACACCTGATAATTGTAGGTGATGTTTTCATTTCCAACATGAGAAGATGATCATAATTATTTAGCTCAAATAAAAAAATGATCAGGAGCTTTCCACGGCCTCAGTGGTAGTCGGGAACCTGGCTGACTGATTTCATTGTCATTGAGAAAAATGCTAATTTCAGCTCAGGTTATCTTTGATATAATTCATGTTGAGTTTCAGAAAACTTGGCCAACCAGTATAGGTCAGGTGCTTCGGTAGAAATTGAGAGTCAGTGTTTTTAGCCCTTTTTAAATACTTTAAGTCCATGAAAGTCCCAGGTATTGAACCAACCAAGGGAATTCAAAGATCAGTGAACCAAATTTTGTACCATCATGACATTGTTGAGTTTGGGCATCCCTCTTGGTGAATCACACTCCTAAATCACATTTCTAATTTTTTCTTCAGATGACCCCCTTCTCTCCACTGTTAGTTTTATGCTTTATCCAAAGCCCAGGTTATATGATTTACTAGAACACTGATAACAGCCCAGCTTAAGTGGAGTACAAACCAAGGAATAGTTCTCACTTTCATAGCCATGCTCCTTTGTCAGGTGAAGTGGAGGGAAGAGTATGGGCACAGAATTTATAGGTGGTGAGATTGTTGCAAGATAATTCCAGATTATTAAGAGTGTCAAAAGATAGCACAAATGGTGTGAGGGAGGGTTGACAAGCTAAACAACAAGTCTTTGCAGGTGATCAAAAGTGTCAAACAGTGTGAGTAAAGTGTCAATAGCTGAATAGCAAGTGAAGGGATGACCTATGATCCAATTAATGAAGGCAAAGAGTTAATTAATCTATTCCCATTTGCTAGCACTTGGCCCATATCCCTCTAAACCCTTCCCATTCATATCCCCATGAAATGTTGTAATTGTATCAGGCTCCACCACTTTCTCTGACAGCTCATTCCATGCATGTACCACCCTTTGCGTGAAAACGTTGCCCCTTACGTCCCTTTGAACTCTTTCCCCTTCCACCCTAAACCTATGCCCTGTAGTTCGGAATCCCCCACCCCAGGAAAAAGACCTTGTCTATTTACCCTACCCAGGCCCCTCATGATTTTATAAACCTCTATAAGGTCACCCTTCAGCCTTCAATGCTCCAGGGAAAACAGCCACAGCCTATTCAGCCTCTTCCTTTGGCTCAAACCCTGGAAGGATATCTATTTTAAGAACGCTGATAGGAGTCAGAATAGCTGCAAGAAATCTTTATATTGTGATGCTCTCTGGAGGCAAATAAGTGGAAGGGTGACATGGGAAGGCAGCCTCTATCAATGGCACTGTAATTCTTCCTTGGAAGAGGAGTTGGAGGTGGAGATGATCAATTGGGACTTATTTTTCCTCAGTACAGGTGATCAGGTGTACCCCAGAACTCTGTGGGAGGCTAGGGAAGTGATTGTTGGCCTCTTGCTGAGATATTTGCATCATTGATAGTCACAGGTGAGGTGCCGGAAGACTTGAGTTTTACCAAGATGGTGCAATTGTTTAAGAAAGGTAGTAAGGACAATGCAGGGAACTATAGACTGGTGGTGGGCAAGTTGTTGGAGGGAATTCTGAGGGACAGGATTAGATTAGATTAGATTAGATTACTTACAGTGTGGAAACAGGCCCTTCGGCCCAACTAGTCCACACCGACCCTCCGAAGAGTAACCCAGCCAGACCCACTTCCCTCTGACTAATGCATCTAACACTATGGGCAATTTAGCATGGCCAATTCACCTGACCAGCACATCTTTCAACTGTGGGAGGAAACCGGAGCACCTGGAGGAAACCCACGCAGACATGGGGAGAATGTGCAAACTCCACACAGACAGTTGCCCAAGGCTGGAATAGAACCTGGGACTCTGGTGCCGTGAGGCAAAAGTGCTAACCACTGAGCCACCATGCCGCCTGTAAGAAATTGCACTTCAATTAAGCACAGTGAGCCTGACGTGATATGAACATGCAACCTTGAGCGGGGTGAGAGGGGAAAGATATAAAAGAGACCTAAGGGGCAACTTTTACATGCAGAGGGTAGTTCATGTGTGGAAGGGGCTGCCAGAGGAAGTGGTGGTGGCGAGTACAATTGCAACATTTAAAAAGCATCTGGATGGGTATATGAACAGGAAGAGTTTGGAGGGTTATGGGCCGGGTGCTGGCAGGTGGAACTAGATTGGGTTGAGATATCTGGTCCGCATGGATGAGTTACACCGAAGGGTCTGTTTCCATGCATACATCTCTATGACTCTATGACTGTTAGATGTCAACCACCCAAAACGACGAAAGTATGGCTGGATGTCATACAAGAGTGCAGCTTCCAAGACTTGTAGTCAGTGTCAGAAAAGGTTCAACAACCTCATCATATTAGGGAAAATGAATATTGTACCACTTTGTGGTGGCATTCATTACCCTCACAGCTGCCTACCATTCACATACCTATCTTTTTTTAACTGACACACCTTCCAATTCCTCGCATTTTTTTTCTCTTCAGGCATCTCCTCAAATCTCCAACTGAACAGCCAATGATCACACTCATTCTCTTGCATCCCCATCATCACCCTCCAAAATGCTTGTCAGGCCTTCCCCAATACACATTCCATTTCTGAAACTCATAACTCTCAATTTTCTGGCATTTCACAAAAGAATGTATAAATTGGGATGAGACAAGGTTAAAAATAAACAGAGTGGACTCTGCAGCCCTAACTACTTTGATCACAGGGAGGGTTCTTGGAGATCAGGAGAGCGGCACAGATATAAAGCATTGGTAATCTAGAGATGGGGTGCTTCATGTCCTGATGATGCATTAGAATACCACTGTCACTTGTTAATTAACTGTCACTTATGGATAATTGTTATGGCCACTAATTGAAATGTCTGTCATACTTCAGTCTATGTTGGGCTGTAACTCTTTTCTCATGTCAGCACTGTTGTTTTATGCCTTGAAGTTTTGCTGAGATATGTATGTATGTAAAAGGAGTTCTATTCAATGTTTTAAAATATTTGCTCTCTCGTGCTTAAAGCTTGCCTAAGCTTATTTTAAAAGCTTGTCTAATCATACACAGTTCGCAGTCAACAATCACTGGACACACATAATTAAACACAAATCTATTTTAAAAAAAAAACACAACAAGCACTACCTCATGTCTTTATCTCTGACAGTCTTTCAAAAGTGACCACAGAGTAGCAGCAGAAAGATGCCAATGAGTCCTCAAGGAGGACAATCACTCTGGGGATGCATTGTCACATTATTCGTTCAAACCTGCAAAAACAATACTTCAGTTGTCATAGATTCACATCATATATGAATGGGAGCAGATGCTTGAGACATAAGCAGAAATGGTATATCCCCATCAGAGAATGTGAGATGCTTCAAACCCTGTCCAGTTGGGTATAAATATTGAACATCAGAGGCCATCTTAAAAGAAGTTTTGTGGAGTAGTAAACTGGAAATGCATGTGCTTCAGTCGGTATTTCCAAAGGTAATGCACACCCTGACAAAGAGAACAGAGGAAGTCTTCTCTGGCATGAGTACATCATGCTTCAGGCATTTACGTGATGTCTATCTCCATGGAAACAGTGGCCACCTGTTTCTAATAGATGCAGCATGCGAGTACATGGCCAGCACATTCAGTCTGTCACCTAACAGAGGAAGAAAGAAAGCTTCATCTTGATGGCTCAATGACTCAGTGAAATACAACCAACCTGTCTTCAACCTATAGCTAGCTGTGTATTGCAGGTCAGAGGGAAGATGTTATTAAGCTGGAGAGGGTTCAGAAGATATTTCCTAGGATGTTACATGGTTTAGAAGGTTTGAGTTATAAAAAAAGGCTGGATAGGCTGGGACTTTTTCACTGAAGTGTAGGAGGTTGAGAGGTGACCTTATAGAAGTTTATTAAATAATGAAGGGGGGTTAGATAATGTTAATAGTCGATGTCTTTTCACTATGGGAGATGGGGGATTTCAAGACAAGGGGAGTGCACTTTTAAGGTGAGAGGAAGAGAGATTTTAAAAACACATGGGAGCAAATATTTTACATGTAGGGTGATTTGTGTGCGGAATGAACTTTCTGGGGAAGTGGTGGATGTGGGTACAATTATATTTAAAAGACATTTGTATAAGTACATGAATGGGAAAGATTTGGAGGGATATGGGCCAGGACCAAGCATATGGGGCCAGTTTAATTTGGGATTATATTTGCCATGGACTCATTGGACTGATGTGTCTGTTTCCAATGCTGTATGACTCTGTGACTCTATGAAGAAAGTGCTGATTCCATTGAGAACCCTTCTCCAAATTCTTATTCTTTGCATTGTCGCCCCATCTCAGACAGATGCTGTGCACATGCTGCCTCCTGTCAAACTGTGCCCCTACTCAGATGTAGTTGGGGTCTCACATGATCTAAAAACCAGCAGATCATAAGATCAACAGAATACGCAGCCTGTCTCCAGCTTTTCTAAAGTGATAGGGTGGCACCATATAGAAGAAACTGGAAATGGATGAGAAAGCTCTTTTAATTGCACAAAGGTGTGTTCATTTGGGCATTTATAGCAAGGTTAATTGTGACGTCTAGATACTTATTTCAATGAATTAAACACCTTATCTGAACTTTTTTCTTCAACTCCTTTTGCTGCATCCTGAATGTTCAGGTATAACAAGATCTTATACGAAGTAAAAAATATGAAGGTGATGATTGAATTGTAACTTTTGGAATGAGTTGAGCTTGTAGTGGGGGTCCTTGGGGAGATCAGATTTCTGATTGCACCGTTAGATACTCTCATGCATTCAAATGAGCTGAAGCATATCTTTGTGTGGCCAGCATGGCCTTTGCTGGTGAGTGGCTGTAAGCACCGTGGCCTCAGCTATCCTGACTGCTCTGCACATCTGTCTTCTTGCAGCTCAACCTCTGTGCAGAGAGATATCATGCAGAGAACAGCACACCACAACCATTCTGGAAGCTTGAATTGAAAAATTGAGAGCAGTCCCAGATCCTTTGAATCACATCTTCAGCAAACAAATGGTTAGCTCTGTTCCTGTTCTTCTGGTCCTAGCTGTCTCTTTTTCAGATCACCAGCAGTATTCTTTAACATGCAACCATCAGTCAGACCCTGAAGGAATTGTCCAAATTTCCAATGAAGACACCTCTCACAGAATGATGGTGTGAAACATATTCAGAAGTCGACTGCTGCAAAATGAATGAATATTGGTAGCTCCAAGAAGATCCTGTGAATATTTCTTCCACAATATCTGACATGATAATGTCTCATTGGTCACAAATGATTTGAACACTGAGTGAACTCTCTAATTCAACAATCTTTCTGTCTGATTTCAGTGTGACTTGTTCGTCACATGTGAGATTTCAATGTCTTTCTGCACTTGTGGAAAACAGCAACTGCAGCAAAACTAGCAGTCTTTGTGCTTGACAGGCCTACAATAAAATATGAGCTTTGGAAAATAAAGCATAAGTGACGTGATTGTGAGAGCGATAGAGAACAGTATAAAAGAATGGTTTCTCCATGTGCCTTGAATTTTAACAAAATATGACAACAATTATTATGGATAAATTGTGTGTTTTAAAATAAATCTCTTTCTCTCCATTCTCCCAACCTATCTGTAAACAGATTGAGATTTGAACTTTTCAATTTTTTTGAAAACAGTGAAGGCATATTCCCCCATTTCCCTTTTGTGGATTCTGACTTTGTAAGGATCACAACTGCGGTATTCTAAAATTGAATGAGAATTCAGGTTTATTTCACACACACACTCTGGGATGGGGGAATACTTCACAACACAGGGATGTTTGCAAACATACAAGGGAAGAGATTTAATCACAAAGGATAAAGAGTATAATCAATTGATAACAGCTTAGGTACAAAACAACTGAGGGACATAATTTACTCCTTGCTTTTGACATGGAATCCAAAACTCCAAATCTACAGTCAGCAGACTTGTTCCTTTGTGGAGTGAGTTGAAGAGCTAGTCAGACATCTGGAGCCTTACACCATTTTTTATCTCTAAGACTTCCTATGGAGGTCTTCTGAAAAAGGTTTTTCATAGATGTAACTGCTGCTTCACTGTTTAGTAAAAAAAAGTTATGTACTTGGGAGCAGCACAAATAAAGTCTGTTGGCTGTTTTTCACAGGCCAGAGGCTTTTCGTTGGTAGTCCAAGTTAGAGGCTTTGATATTGTCAGTGGATGTTGTATGGAACAAAGTTAACCCTTAATTGACTGCTATTTCAAAACTGTACAGTTAAAATGTATTTGGCTACAGTACATGGAATTGTAATCAAAATCCTTATTTTGGAGGAAGAAACAATTACCATCAAGACTTGCATTTTAAGTAAATCATTGCTTATGGACCATCCCAGAGGTTGAGTGGAATGTCATTAACTACATCTTACATGTAAGGTAAAACTTGCAGTTCTATTGTACAGGGGATTTTCTTGGAGACAAATCAATTTTATAGAAGTTTGTAACACAATGGTTAGCATTGTAGACTCATCAAGAAGTACATGAAGCATTGATTTTCTGGCTGACATTAACTCCTGACAAGCTTCTGAGAGATTTTTGCTAAGACTAGTCACTTGATTATAGCAGCCTCCCTTGTTGGATCGTTTATTACGTTTTACAGTCATTATATGTAAATGCATAATAAAATTGTTTTTTAATCTGCTTTTTGTGCAATGTTGCACCTAAATCAAAATCACGAGCATTCCAAAAAAACATGATGACATCGCTTTGTTGTTTCTATCATTAGTGTTGCACAAGAAAGGGGTCAATTATTCATATGTTTGTCTCATTCTGAGGATCTGGGAAGTATCCACTGTGTGGAGTTTGCACATTCTCCCCGTGTCTGCGTGGGTTTCCTCCGGGTGCTCCGGTTTCCTCCCACAGTCCAAAAATGTGCAGGTTAGGTGAATTGGCCATGCTAAATTGCCCGTAATGTTAGGTGCAAGGGTAAATGCAGGGGTATGGGTCTGGGTGGGTGCGCTTCGGCGGGTCGGTGTGGACTTGTTGGGCTGAAGGGCTCTAATCTAATCTTATCTAATATTTAAGTCGGGGAGACATCCTGAGAGTGGCAATAAATGGTAAGAGTCCAGTAAAGACATATTAAAACAATTCGTATTTATATCTTTTGACACAAATACAAGGAAAAAAGGAAATTGCAAATATGTATTTGTGAGATAATTCTCTTTGCTCTCGATTTCATGTCTTACAAGTGAATTGGAATATTTCATATCACAGATGTATTAATAATTATGAAAAAACTCCAAAATATGATAATATTGTATATGAGAAGGAAAGAAGATCCTGAAATCATAGCTTCAGGATATGTTTCACAGCCAATTATCAATTTTGAAAAGTTGTGTATGGTGCATTGTTGGCAAATGGAAGATAAATTACATGCACCTCCATCCTTCTAACAGCAATGCTCTTGCGAGATAATCTATTTTAATTGTTGAAGGTTATTCCAGCCTGGACACCAGAGGAGCTCCACTGTTTAAAATCAGATAATGCACTGGGTGCATCTACATTGACTGAAAGAGGAGTTGGGGCTTTCATTTAATGTCTCAACTGAAAAATGGCATTATACCAACAGTTTCCTTAGGGGTATAAGTCTAAGAACTGTACATAAACCCATCAGTGATGACAGTGTTATTATTGAGACAATGCTGACACTTAAAAAGACAAACAATTAATGGGAAGGTAGATTGTCAAGTCAGAGAGACCCCTGCCAAAAGTGTTAAGGTTGACAGCAGGCTCATCTCCACTTGGCAGGCTCACCCTGCAGCCATTTAATAGCCTCAGGGTAGGTAATAGGCTTGAGATGTCCTGGCAACCTCTAGGGACTGCAGCCAATCCCAAAGATGTCATTCTGCAATGTCAGCTAGGTATGGGATCCTAGTAGGACCAGGATGGCAGGTTCTAGCAAGCAAGGCAAGGCTGTGGGTATACAAGGTGGATAGGAGAGAGTGGCAGGGGGAATGAGGGTGTATGAATGCTTTGGAGGGGCTACCAAACAAAATGACTGCATCTTCCTGCTTGAACAGCCACCGGCACTTGCAGTGAAAGTTGTCAGATTGCACACTTAGATTAGATTCCCTACAATGTGAAAACAGGCCCTTCGGCCCAACCAATCCACACCGACCCTCCGAAGAGTAACCCACCCAGACCCGTTTCCCTCTGACTAATGTACCTAACACTATGGGTAATTTATCGTGGCCAATTCACCTGACCTACACATTTTTAGACTGTGGGAAGAAACCGGAACACCCGGAGGAAACCCACACAGACACGGGGAGAATGTGCAAACTCCACACAGACAGTCGCCCGAGACTGGAATCGAACCTGGGACCCTGGTGCTGTGAGGCAGAAGTGCTAACCACTGAGCCACTGTGCCGCCCCATACTTGGTATGGTCCTCCCCCATTGTGAATCATTTATGAGGAGAGGCAGGAGAAACCCATAACTGACCACTAAAGTACCACTGAGGGCACCAAATGAGCCATGGGGAGGCAGGTCTATAAAATGAATCTCCACTGATGATAAAATTCTATTTGAGCAGAAGACAGTTGCCAAGAATGGGCGGCACGGTGATTCAGTGGTTCAATGCTGCCTCACAGAACCAAGGAACTGGATTCGATTCCACCCTCAGGCAATTGCCTGTGGAGTTTGTACATTGTCCCTGTATCTGCAAGGGTTTCCGCTGGGTGCTCTGGTTTCCTTCCACAGTCCAAAGATATGCAAGTTAGGTGGATTGGCCGTGCTAAATTGCACAGCAGGTCAGGCAGCATCTGGGTAACAGGAAAATCGATGTTTCGGGCAGGAGGCCTTCATCAGGAATCATTCCTGATGAAGGGCTTCTGCCCAAAACATAGATTTTCTTGTTCCCCAAATGCTGCCTGACCTGCTGTGCATTTCCAGCATCACTCTAATCTTGACTGTAATCTCCAGCATCTGCAGTCCTCAGTTTCACCCTGCTAAATTGCCCATAGTGTCCAGAGATGTGCAAGTTAGCCATGGGAAAGGCAGGGTTACAGGGATAGGGTCTGGGTCTAGATAGAATGATCTTTGGAAGGTCAGTACAGAGTTGTTGGGCCGAATGGCCTGCTTTCGCATTATAGGAATTCTGGTTCTATATAAGAAGAGTGCCCATTGACTGGCATCAAATTTTAAGTGACCTTTCATCTCACAACAATGATTTAGCAGCTTTATCAAAGTGAAATGAGGCTTTCCTCATTGCACGTTGATTTTGTTGCTCAGTCATGTTATTACTTCTGTCTTCAGTAGTTTATTTGTTATTAGAAAAGTCATTTGAGTGTGGTGTGACATGAGTCACTTGATTGGACTACTTTCCATGCCTCCTCTATTTTGTGATTGCCTTGTACACATCTTTGCTGAATCTCTGCTATGCCCCAATACCATTGAAAATAACAAAGTAGGCAAAAATTTTATTAGATTGTTTACAAATTCTCCAAATAGTTGCACCACTTTGACATCTGTTGTTGCTGCATTTCCACTACACTTTAGCAGGGTGAAGACCATTTGTTATCAGTACATGAGCAACATACTTCTGGTATCTTCAGGCTCATGTGGCAAGTTCTCTCTTACAGTATCATTAAAAAATGATCATAGTATGCAATAGCTTCTTCCATTATTTCTTCATATTCATTGACTAATAGATCATCCACAGTCACTTTCATTCTTGGATGATCACTAATATCTCATGGTGTCCATGTTGATAGTCTTCCAAAGCAGTAGTGATGCTAAATGCCATGCATGATGATGTGAACCTCCCAAATGATATCCAGAATGCAATTACAAAACTCCTGCTGTTTTCATCCAACTTCGCCAGTATCCATCTTTTGCATTTAATGTGGTGAAGACCTTTGCCTTGCAAGTTATGGCAAAAGTGTAAGGTTATCAGTCCAGAGTTTATACTTGTTTCAACTGAGATGAGTAAATTTTGTTGAGTGTCTATTGTCTGGAACTGTAGATCTTCATTCTTCCAATGGTATTGGGCTTGCAGTTTCATTTGTCTTCTTGGGTTGAGGACTGTTCCATCAGTTAGCTTTGATGTCTTCATTTGTGAGCTACCATCTTTAACTACTTTGCCTATGTTTGTGATATTTTATACAGGACTGGTGCTGATTTGATGCTTTACATTCACTTGATTCTCTCCTTCTGCAATCATCATTCTAACAAACTAGTTATCATTTTTACAAATGGCGGTATGAACCTGTTATTCCATGGTGTAGAATAATTTAACAGAATCATTGTCCAATATCCCTCCAACAATCATCTTTATAAGTTTGCTTTGCTTCTTTCCATTACAAGCCTTGCATGTAAAGTAATTCAGTTTCTTGCAGTCACAGCATTGTTTTCCTCATGCTCAACATGTTTTACTTTCTTTCATGTTGTGGTGCACTCTGCAATATTTACATCCTTGATCTTTCTGCTGGCCCTTCTGGAAATCCTTTTTCCTGACCTCTAATGTTAAACACACACCTTTCATAAATAAAAATGAAAAAGGAGTCAAATTGGACTTTAAGATGTTCAAAATCCCTCCACTTTGTTTTTTTTCGTTCCTAAGTGAGTCTAGATGCAAGCCACAGCTTGTAGGATTATCTTTCCAGCTTTTTAAAAATAGAAATGCTACACTTTTGGTTCTGGTTTTCTGTTCAACTCTGTAACTCTCTCATAACGTTTTACATTGAGACAAGAATAAGTTCCATTCTTATAGTATTTCCCTATATGACTATAGTGGTATCTTGCAATATCTGCCATCTTTAGCAGTCTGTGGTACTGGGTAAAGATTGTTTAGAAGTAATTTGCTAACAACAATTCTCGTTGTTTTTGCTTGGTCTGAGGCCCAACTAATGATTAGTTGTAGAAACTTTATCTTCATAGAGTACCTTCAGAAGAGGCATTGCCCTTGGATAATAAGAAGATTTATGACAATAACTTATTGAAGACATTTTATTATAATTATAGCAGTAAGGACAACTACATTTGGTGAGGCACAATTATTAGCACCTTAGGGAATTGGTACAGATATATCAGCTCCCTCTGAAAGCCAGAGAAGAACTCCTTGCTTCACCTATCGGCTGCATGTGACATAAATAGGATAGGTGGAGCCATTATAACATAAACATTATCCCCCTCAGATCTATTACTTCATTCAAAACCCTGGTCTCAAATTGCCTTTCATTGTCACAGAGGAAGGGATTAGAGAATTCACTGAAGAATGATTCATACAGTGGTACAAAGTTGCACACTGGAGCTTTCAATTATTCCTTGCAATTCCTTACAGCAGCTGGCATTCTTCCACCTCTCTTTCACACAATTTCAGTTGCACATGTCTGACACTTTATTCCATGTTTCACCTTTAATGGCTTCTGTCTCAAGTTTCTTAACAGAAAACACCAATTTCAGAGGTCATGTGATGTCCAACCACAGTGAAAAAATTGCAGAGTACAAATGCATTTCTCCACACATGTGGTTTATACAATACTACATTCTTCAATGATATCAAGGAAAAATAGCATGTGGGCTATGCAGGTAATATATGAGATGAATTAACTTCCCCTATAAATTTCTGTAGTGTCATGACTCATTAAGTATAATGCACTATAAATCAAACACCACCAATTTCTAAATTGTCACAAGTATGGAAGTTAGGTTAAGCCAGCAAATTATACAATTGAAGCCAACTGTCTGCATCAGGTTAGAAGCATATACACATTAGCGTTTTCTTTCCCATTAACAAGAAAATATCTATTCAAACTGATTTTAAGTAATGTCAAATCTATAATTGCATAACATAGACAAAAACAGTAAAAGTACAATATTGTTAATTGATGTAACGTAAACTTACCCCCTTAAAAACTCTCACTCACACACATACAAAATGAAGGAAAACAGATGCACACAATTACAGCAAGTGGAGGGGAGGGGCAAAATAGTCATTGGAGCTGTATCACCAATTCAAAATCATAGAACTTGCTTTCAAAGTCCTTTTCCTTCCTTCAATGATGCATCAATGCTATTTGCAGTCTTTTGTTCAATCCAGGGCTCTTTTTTACCCCTGGGAGATTTAGTATTCTTTCTTTTAGCAACTCTGAATATAAATTTTTCTACCTTTTCAACAGAATTAGAGAGGGCAAATTTTTCAGAGCACTTCGACATGGCTGACTTGTGTTTTTTATTCTCTCCACAGGTTCTATGTCAAACTGATTTAATCAGAAGGTTGTTACTATATCGAGATCTCCTGGACTCAACCACTGGTACCAATCAGAAGACTACATTTGGGCAGAGATACCCTGAACATACTGGTAGCTTCACTTTGTCTGCATTTAGTGTCCCCAAAAGTAACATCTTGCATATGCATTGGTTTGTTTCACCTGCTTTGCTGAAGAAACAGCATTTCTTCCTTTGTTTAAAGTTTGTATCCATTTTGTTTCTCATTTTCAATTCATTGTCGAAAGAAACAGACCCTTTAGAATAGATAGATCTTTTCCTTTGTTTAAAGCTGTATCCTTTATTTTCTTGTTTTCAGTTCATTGTTCAAATAAAATGTGATCTCTTACAAGTGATAGGTTTGTTGGCTGAATGTTGATTTATTCATTCATGTAGAAGTCTGCCTTGAACTTGATGCCTGGCTCCAGATGCCTTGTGGGGATATTGGGGCATAATGTTGTTTTGCACTCAAAAAGGCTGCTTAAAGCTACAAGTTCACCTAGAAGTTCATGATATCACCACTGACAAAATATATCCTTTCACTCCTTTCAGATCTCATAAAGATTAAACAGTAGGTTCAGTTGACTGTGTGAAAATTTGCAAAAAAATGTCACTTATATGAAGGTACATGAGAGACCAAGTCAGGCCTACTGCCGGGTTATAATGAAGCAGCACTAAGACATTAATTTAGCAGAATGAACACATTGCAAAGAAATATTTCATCTTGCTTTGGTGATTGTTGGATTTTAGGCTAAATTTAATATCCTATGTCTATGGTCCTGCCTTATAATCTTTAGCATTTCTACCCCCTCATAGCAAACCTTAAGCTTCATGAAATAATTTAATCATGACCTGAGGCAATTGAAAAATGAAAGAATTGACTACTGTGCGCAGCTGTGCAAATGAATGTGAAATGGAAATATTGCAAGTGCAGTGTTATTCTCATCAAAAGGAAAGACCACATTTCAGGCATTCTAATCCCCACTTGTCTGATCAGGACATCTTGTGGCATTGCGAACCTGAAACAGCCTTTCCTCATGAAAAACAAGATTATGCCCCAATATCCCCAAAAGACATCGGGTGGCAGCCACACTGGTGACATTTCTCATTAAAGACTGTGTGCATCAGATAAATATCAAGTGAGTCATCGCTACAATAATGACTTAATCTTCAGAGACCAGACTATATTAAATGTGCAAAATATTGCATGCGAAATGAACTTAGACTCACTTTCCTGAGCATGTGCTCTTTTTTTGTGAATTAAAGTAATTTAGTTCAAAGAGCTGGAAGGCGTGAATTCACACCATTAATCCCATTAGATACAGACAATAAATCATTGTACAATTAACAACTCCTACTACTTAATTTTATAAAATAAATCCCATTTTAATCAGAAAAGGCTGTTTAAACCAAAGTGTTTTAATCAAATTGAATTTTAATCAAGAGAGATCTGACACACTTCAGTGTGTCATATTTATTTTATGCATACGCATTTGCAGCATTGTTTAAAAATAAAAGTCATAATTCTTTAAACACAAACTTGAACTGGTTCTTATGCAAAACACCTGCTGTTTGGAGCTTATTCACATTAGAACATGTTACACTTGGCTTCAAAAGCTAATTACATTTGTAACAGGTTTCCATTGTCAAGATCAGTGATGAACAGCTTTGAGCAAACCAGATGAATCTTTATTCCTGCAGAAAAATGAAATCCCATTGAGACATAATGGGACAAGTGAAGCTGAAAGAAAAGTAATCATTGGATGCCAGTTAAAATTATCATCAGGTAATGATGTAGGCAAAGCTGATATTTATCTGAGCCTTCAGCCTTTATATTGATGTAACCTATAAAAGTTAATCAACTGCAAATCTACAGTAGTCTGATAATGTTGCGAAATTTTCCAGTGCTTTTCTGCAGAATGTATAAACCTGCTTTGCTATATTTGCATCAAAAAAACTTCTAGGGGATGCAACTATGCTTGACAGCATGTGATTTGGACATTATAACAATACTTATGAATTCAAAATGGCAGCCGATGTTGCACGCTCCTATTTCTAATGGAAACTATATTGAATATCATACTTAGAAGAAAGGGATAACGCATATACATCACTCAACACAACTGCTAAATTACAGATCAAAAACTGTGACACTGATATGTTTTACAGTACAGGAATAGGGATCCAAGTATGATGAATAACCAGACATAAATATGCAGAAGATTGCACAAACAGTTCACCTATTAGTGAGATCATTCGGCAGCTCTAATGCTAAGAATGGAGATCCAGACTTTGAGGCCTCAGGGTCCTGAAAAATGCTCATGAGCACATATGACAAAATTCTACATGAACTGGTTAGCCTGCTAATGAGCTGATGTGCAATGGCTCGGAGCGTTGAGGATTCTATCTTCAACTTATGCTTGAACTTTATGTGGAACATGAAGAACATTCTATTCTATATGTCACCTCAGACAGTATCAGTGAATATGACCACAACATACACCAAATAGAGCACAACCTTCCCTAAAACCACTTGCAAATTCTGCACTTACCCTTGTTCCTTCCAGACGTTTTTTAACGAAAGTATCTGGTTGGGGCAAGGATTCTACTCTATATGAAGCTGGTGTCCAGAGAAATGAACACAGCAGTGGTATCCATTATATGGCACTTCCACTAAAAACTAATGGTTCAAAAGACTGCTGTTTTGTCTCTGGATGATCGTTTTAGCATGCGCTTCAAGGGCATTATATCAGCCTGCATTCTATCCTCATGCAAAGCTGTAAGAATGATGAAACACAATACAATGTGAGTGACCCTGATTCCATCACACAGGTATCTGCTGTTGTCTGACAGTGTCAAGTGGGGAAGAATGGTAACAAGAAGTTGAGGCAAAAGAGAGTTTTGGTTTTGATAAACAGTGTATGTTCACCATAAAATAATTAATAGTTACATTATATCGGAGTTATATGAAAGACCCTACTCACCCAACATCCTATGCCTTTATCCTAAACACTCAGCCAGGCCAGACTACTACTGTAGACTTTAGTTGGACCTTCAACGCTACCCAAAGTCAATTACAATGGTTATCTGAAGTATCCTTTATGGAAGTGCTGCAGCCTTTCACCTACCATGCAAAGCAGATGAATGACATGCATATTCATCATTGTAGGAGTCTGACTAAGGTATTTTACTTATTGACAATGAGAAAGCCTGTATCCAATTCCATTGCGAGTCTTGCTATCTTTCCCTTTTGAGTTCACTGGTTGTCTAGTGGTCAGGATTTGACCACATTTCTGGTCAAGGAGGCATGTTTTAATGCATGTTTAAGACCTGGGAGGTCTTCCAAATTGGATATGCAGTTAAGGGGAATAAAAAAGATAGGGCTATATGGAAAGATCTATGTAGGGAGTGGATAAACTGAATTTCTCTTCCTAGAGCCAGAGCAGATTGGCAGGGTCAACGGCACCATCTATAAGTTAAACATTCTGCAATTCTATGATTCTTTGAGATGGACGTAACATGTCCCTGTCAGTTATGGTTTTGCTGGGAGGTGGTCTGTTGGATAGGTCAGGAGGATCACTCACCAACTTTCCCACTCACCCTTGAGCTTACTGCTATAATCAAGTGTGAGTGCCCATTGAAATTGGCAGTTCACCCATCCTGTGTTGAAAATAATTAAGAGTCAATTAAGCTTTTTCAAAGCACAATTGCCCATAATAACACTGCTCACACCATAAAATAGTTGGCCTTGGCAGGTGGATGGGAGGTGGATTTCTGTTTCTCTTTTTTTTAAGGCACTTAGCAAGGTGGGAAGGAAAGACATGTTATCTTCAGCAGGGGTACTCTTTGTTCATTGGGGCACTCCCCCACACCGCCCCAAGAGGTCAGTACTCCCTTCATTCCTGGCACACATTATAAGACTGAAATCTCCTCCAACATGGCCCACAATCCTTTCCCACGGTGCTGAGAAATGTCCTGTCCCTGACTCGTATTACTCTGGAATCCATCAGGCCTTCTTTGTGAATCTGTCTGCAGCCCCATCAGTGAACAATCTGGAACTCGCACTGCCAGGATAGTTGGAATTTCCAGTCAGCTCCAGTGGGTGGTACATCCTCCCACTGAGGGGCAGATAATTTGTGGTGCAACAAGTTAGCCTGCCTGCAATGCTCTATGGCTGTGGGGCACTTTGTTGTTGACCTTTCAGCTCAATACTGACAATAATTACTACATCGATTGACCCTCTTTTGATCACTCTGTTCCTTCTTTGGGGCACCATTCTTGATTCTACTCTATCCTTGTTGTTGTGTCTTATTTCATTACCATGACATGATCTCCTCCAAATCTCCATCACTGAAGCAATGGCAATCTTGTTTCTTGTATCCTTCCCAGATAGTGGCCTAGATATTTTCCTTGAGGAAAGGCCATATATAGACACTGGTGTAAGTCTAGGAGACCATATGTTCTATTTGGTAGTTAATATCTGAAGGGCTAAACCAAACTCTACCCATCAAGATATTAAGTACTGTTCCTGGGAGCAGTCAACTAGTTTTAGTTTGAGTTCAGTACCAGTTCAAGGATGCAAATTCAATACTAAGCTTTATACAGGTGAACTATAATGTATACTTACTCTAACATCTATTCTGAGGTTTCACGGGGAACTTTCATGAACTCAGATTTAATGCAACTTTGTTGTACTATGTAGTAAACCTATTGTGTATATCAAAACCAAGACTTTCTTCTTTCCAGGACATCGTGTGAGCATCCTTTCCTACCTGATATCAGTAACTCAGATTAATACCAATAACAAGGGTTGATGGTAATGGATCTATCCAATGCACCTCAGATGGTATTAGTGAACATGACCACAATATATTCCAAACACAGCAGAACCTTACCATTTGTAGGTTCTGCACTTGCCCTTGTTGCTTCCAGACTTTCTCAATGAAAGTATCAGGTTAGGGTAAGGACATTGTGTTGGTGTGGGGGTGTGGGGGAAATTGCTCCAGTAAAATATATCCATGCAAATATTGGAAGGAAAGCCAAAATGCCTATGAACAATGAAAAATTAGAATAGTTCAAAATTTTAATCATTTACATTCTAATAGTACTTAAATGGATGTCTGATGTATGAAGTGTGGAGGAGGTATACAAAAATGAAAGAATCATAAGACGATGAGATCAAAACAGAGTGATCGGATTGTAGTGACCAACTATATTTTTAAACATTTATAGTTTTTTTTTAACCCATCTGTGGACATCAGTAGTCACAGCACAACTAGCAGACCACAGGTAATAATACCTCTGTGACCAAGATTAGGGAGTATAATTTATTGAATAGCCTCAAACTGGAAGATTACCCAGGATAAGTGATGCATATTTGCAACTGGATGAAGTCCCACTCATTACACTGCAGGCAAACCTTGGCAACAGCAACATTATAATTTTAACTAAGATCACTGCATCTAAACATTTCATCCAGCTTTCACTTATGAAGTATTCTTGGATTCATTATGCAGCCTCAACTCAACTGCAGTTCCCATGCCTCCAAGAAGCTTTTCTGTGTCAAGAAACAATTTCTTTTCTGTTTCTGGTAGTTGAAAGTCTCTTTCATATACATAGAGATTGCTCTCTGCCATTTCTGGACATAAGACAAAAAAAAAGTTGAGCCCAGGCAACCCATGAGGTGGAATGATATCATTTAGTGATTTTCAGATGCAGGTTAACCCCTCCTTGTGATCTTCTCAAGATATCAGAATTATATCACCTTTCTTCGACCCTGTGTTCTCTGGCATGGTAAACAGTAGTGTAGTCAGCAAACACACTGCTTGTACATCTACTAAATAGCTGTATCTCAAATCTGAGTGGAGTAGTCTTTAGTCCAGTCAAGGGAGACATCCTTCAGTCAGGGGGTTCTGGTAGCAAGTCAAGATTCGCCACAATTATCAATCCAGAGGCTGGGACATGTCAGTTTGTCACTTGGGGAAGTGAAGGTCAGGGGTTTCATACCTCTACAGTCCAGGTGTGTGCCATAGTCAGCTTTGTAGGTCCAGTGCAACCAGTCTGGGGAGTCATGGTAAGTCAATCAAAGAGCTGAATACAAAACAGTAAGGAGTCTGGTTAATCATGGGTCAGTGCAGTCTGTCAAAGTTAGTCAAAGAGTGGGCCACAGTCAGTCTTGCATTTCTGTCCAGTAAAAATCAAGAGAGCATTATCAGGGGCTACTGATGCAGGTGGACAGCTGGGGAATTCAATTAAAAGGATTGGAGGCAGCATCCTGGAATGCATAAGGGATAATAATTGTGTAACGGACCCCTCAAATCCAAGTGGGGAGACAATAGAACCTGAGAGATAATGTGATTTTATAGGATGGGGGTATCATTCACAATCAGCACTACCCTAGCTTCAATATGGGACAATACAATACTATGTCTGGCATGATGGTGCTTCATGTCTGGGGTTTGGAGGTAAGTTGGGGAAATTAACAGTTAAATAAATGTGATGCTTGGAATAGGAAGAAGATCGAAGCTGATGAGGTTGAAGGGGGAAGAAACTGAGAATGGAATATGAAGATTTGTGAGAACAGCAAGACTGAGATGTCAATTCTATAACCCATTCCTAGGTGTTGATGGTGGTATGCTTAGAGATTCACCCTGTGAGTGGAGGGACTCCATTTTTGTGTAATATGAGGCCCTTCAAAAAGCAATAGCATTAATCAGACTTTCACACAGTGTAGGTGAAACACATCTGAAATCAAAAAATGTTCCATGTACGTTTTACACATTGATCTACTGTGTGAAGTAGAAATCCTAGTCCAGGATCACCTAGCAACAGCTGGGGTAAGGAAGCCTGTCCTGCACTGGAGCCCCTAGACCTTGGAGTTTTGGTCGAGCAACCCAAGGCTATTGTAGCTGGATATCACAAAAATACAGAGCGTGTCCTGCACAGAAGCAGGTACACCTTCTTCTGCTTGTACTGAGGGTTGAGGGTTGCAGGCAAGTGCAAGGTCCAAGCACCTTTGGAGTGTCCAGAGGGGAGAATTCTGGGAGGCTTCTATGTGTTTTCTCTCCCAGGTGAGTGTCTACTGGCACCACTCAGTTTCCTTATAAAGAAGAGCACCTAGAGAGAGGCCAAGGACCCTCATCTTTCTGTCACCTTGTTGGTGCTGAGTACCAATAGCTAGATAGATGGAGTACAGGGCTGTGCATCACACAGAGACTGGGGGTGCTATACTTGGTTCTCCATAACATCTATCAACCTGCCTCTTGTTTGAGCATTCCAATACACTCTCATGCCAGAGGTGGCATGGTACAAACAGTGTTGGTGGAGTCCTCCAACCTTTGACCCAGTTTAGCCAATGCCATTAACAAACTAGCCTGCTTGTATCTTGTGCACTTCCATGAAGTTTAACTGCTGACAATGCAGGGTCCTCTCCTGGCTCAGTCTGAGTAGGTGCATGGTCTCTAATAGTCCTCAGAGTGGCAGACATTGGGCTTTTATTCCGTGGCCAGCAGTGGAGATGTGGCAGCGATGCACTGACCAGAATGTGCTCCAGATTTTGATCTAGATAAAATCTCATGACAGTTTTTGAGAGATCCCTGCAGATCCCAGCAATGGTGGGTACATTTGCCTGTGGTGAGGGACACTCCATCAAGAGGTATTGCACAGCTAATGAGCTGAGCTTTGGACTAATTTATGTTTAGCTCTATTTCTCAGATTACCATGAAGAATTCCACTCTGCAACATGACCCCTTTCCTGAGATGTGGTGACCCATAGGGTAAAACATGACTAGTTTGCTCTCTCTCTCTTTCTCTCTCATGATTGGTAAGACTATGGTGACTTTTAGAAGTTCAGCTCAATATCTAATTAGTCTAACTTGAATTTGATTGCTTTCATACAGCAAACTACATCTTGTCAAAACAAAGGCCTCTTTTTGTTGAGACTTACTTTCACCACTATAAAACATTTAGGTCCTCATAACCAGTGAAGGAACAAGGAAAAATGGCAGCATCCTTCCACTCAGGAATATCACATAATTGACTGCAGGAATCTTCTTAATGCTGTGCATGCAGTCTTCTTGGCAGGGGTCTACTCTATTAAATAATTACTGTCTTCTCTTCTGGGTTCCAGCCATTAATGCATAAAACCAGGTTGACCCCACTTACATTAGGAGGCAGCCTGAACACCTAGACTTGTGAGGTGCATTCTTGGCAAGACCTTAGCTTACTTTGACTGCTGGGATTGGAGGAACTCTCAATTTAGTGAATCCCCAGCTCCAATTCTAAACCTGTTGTTTTTCGAGAGACTAGTTGTAGGCTTTATTCCTTAATCAAGCCAATGGCCAATTTTCCTGCCCTTTCATCAGTGCCTCCAGGATTATAATGCAGAGATTTCAACTGACTTTCAACAGACTGGCAATCCTTTCCCTGTGTCTGATTTATATCACAACTATCTTGATGACAGTCGTCTTATCATTCGTTATAGAAATGATAATTAGTGATACATTGAATGTTTCCTTTTTATCCTCAGATTCCAAAGTGCATCCTTTACAATACATGTATTCCTACCAATACTTCATTGAATTCAACTTTGAGATTCTTAAGCTTGATCCTATTCTACACTGTGTGGGATTACAGGAAGAATGAAATTAAGTGAATGATGAGAAATCTAATTCTACCTAAATGCCGGACATGCATTTCTCTCTTCTTATTTCCATTTGGATTACTGCTGACCACTCCTTCTCCACTTGACTGATGTGAATGTGGAACCACAGAATCATAAAGTCCCTAAATGCAGGCCCATCGAGTCCACATTAACCCTTGAAAGAGCATCCCACCCAGACTAATCCCCCTACACTATCCCTGTAACCCTGCACTTCCCATAGCTAATCCACATAGCTAGCACAACCCTGAACCTTATGGGATTAGCACAGCTAATCCACCTAACCTGCACGTGTTTGGAGTGTGCGATGAAACTAGAGAGCCCAGAAGAAACTTACATAGATACTCAGTGAATGTGCATACTCCACACAGACTGACGCCCGAGGGTGGAATCGAACTCAGGACCAAGGAGCTGTGAGGCAGCAGTACTAACCACTGAACCATCATGCTACCCAATGTGGTGAAGGAGGTAGGAATGTAGACAGATCTTCACACTTTCTGCTGGTTGCACCATTATTTCATTGAACAATCATGAAGAATTTTGCAATAAACTCTTAGAAATGATTCCAATATATCCTGGTTAACTTGGCAACTTGGCTTTTTCTCCCTTTGAACTTACACTGAGGGACTTACCAGGACATGGTCTCTACTCTTCAAGGAGTGTACTTCCACCACCTCGGAATCATAATATTTTGCTTATTGCAAGTTCCATATTAGCAACAGCAATTTCACCAAGATACCATGTGCAATTTGAGTTCAAGTCTCACCTTATAAGGAATTCATTGCAAAAAGGTTAATCATGGCCTCATCATCAACAGTTTCCTTTCCCAACTCATCATAACTATACATTTATGAATCTGTATTCCCTCACCTCTGCAATCTGCACAGGTTCAAAACCCAAGCTTGGAGCTGTGCAGTCACTTTTGATTTACAGCACTTTTAAAATATTTCTTCACTGTCCATTGTCCTATATCAACAATCTTCACTTTTCACCTTTCTCAACAAAAAAAATCATAACTACCAATTATTTTCTTACATCACACAATCCAAAACAGCATTGACAAATCTCTGTAGCAGTTCTTTAAATCATCCATTGTAGCTTTTATGGAAAATGCAGAAACTCTATTAAGATGGGGTGTGCTAAATGGTATTTACATTTTCCAAAGGTTTCTGTAATGTGCTTGTGAAATTTAGAGTGGATATTTGGGAGGATATCTATACCGAAAACACTTCTGCCGTAAAAAAATACACTAAGTGGATGCTGAAAGGAAATGGATACTTACTGCAAGGATAACTTGTAGTGAACTATGTGCCACCTCTATATACTGGTATTCTAGGAGACACCCTCTGATATAAATGTAGCGGTGATCCTCTGGTACCCATTCTGGAGTATCAGTTATAGTTGCTACTGCACATCCTGGTCCATTCTCCATCCACCAAGAGCGATGCATAGAAATGTTAAAGGTCATAATCAGGTCAGTATCCTGTGACAGAAAAAGATGATGGATTTAAAATGATGTTGAAATGTACTGCATCCTGTGATACAATGTAGTCCACATTGGCAACTAATAAAATCTCCCTTTTTATAAATCATTTGTGGGATGTGGGCTGGCCAGCATTTATTGCCCATCTCTAGTTGCCCTTGAAAAGGTGGTGGTGAACTGCCTTCTTGATTTGCTGCAGTCCACCTACATAAATTTACGATAATCAAAATCCTGCTTAAATACTTTGAAAAGTTACTTTTAAGTGGACAAATTTCATTTTTTTTAGTGAAAAAATACCAAAATACTATGAGATAAGCATTTAAATGTATAGCATAATTACATATTTGCTATGTAAGTGTATTATGACATATTTAGCAGTAGGTAAGTGGATTGCCATGATATAATTGAATCATTTAAGTTTGAAGAACTGATTTGCAGACTTGAGCAGGATGGAAGATGGAACCTTGGGAAGAAGTTCTTCATTTCCAGGGATCTTTTGCTGTAGGTCCTAGCAGAACATTGTCAGATATACACCTGTTCATATGAACTGTGCCATTCCCATCTTTGGTGGCTGCATATCTAGTGTGGTGATCCTGGCTAAGATCAGATGCTTAACTTCAAAAACAATTATTTTTGTGTTGTATATTCTATGTAATCTTGTGTTGATAAATCCATTATTGAATATTGATCTCTCCACAGCATTAAATTTGTAGTTCTTCACTAAGCTCAGAACCTGTGTCTGTTTGTAGCAGGTTTAACTCAAACTAGATCAACTGGGGTGTATCTGATATTATTTCAAAGACACTTCAGGACCTCCACTGCAAATATCCTCAAATTCTTTAATTTAACCGAGGAAGGCCAAAGAAACCCTATTCCTAAATAGCTCAGTTCCAGATCTGGCCATAAATTCTGAGCACATCTACATCAAAATTTTGTCCTTGAGTGAAATTTCCAAGTTGCTTATTTTCAACAGAATAGCTTAACCCTGGGAATTATGATCCTTTTATTATTTCATTTTTCAGTGAATTATGTAGAATAATTGTGTAGAATAATTCCCACTACAAGTGCATTTTAATACCCAGACAGAAGTGAATAAACAGTAAATAATATAAAACAGAAACTCAAACGTTTCTTTATCCTTCTTTATGCACAAAATATTATGGGAGCTGCTAACCTTCACTCTTAATATGGACTTTAAAACATAAGCTCACTTTTCATACCATGAAATGTTACAATCTGAAAATAAAATCACAGCTGCTTGTCAGATAACATGAAATTTAAGTTACTCAAACCGTTATGCTACTGGCTGTTTCCGAATCTGACTGCAGACTGAACCACAAAGCTCATATAAACATCAAACCAAAAGATACTGAAATTGGTCAAAGGCATGTGCCCTTCTCAGGATGGTCGGATACATCTGCCAATCAAATTCACTATAGATATCAAAAATATCTAGCCAGCTGGGGTAAAGATGTTTGCTAGTAGACTATTTGTAATTGATGTATGATAACAAATAAACTGATCAACAATATGGCAAGATGTTCCAGAATGCTTCTGAGGAATAAAGCCTCTGCAAACATTCCTTTTGCATGCTTTAACTTGGAAGTAAAAAGTGTCCAATTCATAAAGAAAAGCAAACCATGGGAAATTTACTCATAACGTCAGATTGCTTTCTCTCCATGGATGCTGCCTAACCTGCTGTGATCTCCAGCACTTTTTAGTCTTCAGTATAGATTTCAGCATCTCCACTAATTTGCTCCTACAGAAATTTTAACCCTGTGTGATGGACTTTTTTTTAAATTGCAGATTCCAGTTGTAAAAATAGCCAAATCAAAAATTGTATACAAACAAAATGTATACTTTAGATTTTCATGCCTTCATTCATGTCCGACTGAAGGTGAGGAGATTTGAAATGGTGGGATCCAATTCAGGATACCAACCCCAGTCCCACCATGTAAGATTTGGAATAAGGGTGCACGCAATGAGCCTGCATTCAACAATCTTTGTCAAATCCATTGTTAGTGTGATATTTTGGAGGGCCTGTTATTTTCCTAGAGTTGGATCTGTTTTGAATCACAGAATCCCTACTTTTAGCCCAACAGGTCCACAACAACTTGCTGAAGAGCATCCCAACCAGGCCCAACCCCTATATCCTGCATTTTCCATGGCCAATCCACCTATCCTACACATCCCTCGACAGTATGGGTAATTTAGCATGGCCAATCCACCTAATTGGCACTGTGTGTTTGGACTGGGGTAGGAAACTGGAGGAAACCCATGCATACACAGGAGAATGTACAACCTCTACACAGACAGTCACCCGAGGCTGGAATTGAACTTGGGTCCATGACACTGTGAGGCAGCAGTGCTAACCATTGAGCCACCACGCCACCTTTGGTAGGAGACATGTTTCCAGGATCTCAGAGGTGCAACAAACCACAGTTTAGATTTGGGAACCTTTTTACAAGGTAGGTTTAAAATGACCTTAGCCTCATTCCCCAATCTCCTCCATGCCCCATCATAGCTCATTTGCTTTCTCCATGTTTCCCATGTCCACTCACCCAATTTGAATCGTATACAGAACCAATCAGTCGTGTAGTAATAGTGTGGCAATTTTTTAAAGTAATCATTAAAAGCACCCATTCAAAAATCTCCTTTGAAATAAAATGCTGCTGTTACAACCTTATAAAAATGTCAAACAGACACAACCACTCACAATATCAATAGATTTGTGCCACTTCATACAACTTAGTGCTGTTCAAAAAATGCAGACATTGAAAAACCATATCAAAAGAATAACTTATGATAACCTCATAAATATGCTAATCAATCAAAAAATAGTTAAACTCTGAGCGTTCCTCTTTGTGGAAATCTTTAGTAAAGAGACAAGAGATTCATACAGTCTGGAGAGATACTAGAGTATACTTCCTTTCAACATAGGGCGGCATGGCGGCACAGTGGTTAGCACTTGCTGCCTCACAGCGCCAGAGACCCGGGTTCAATTCCTGCCTCAGGCGACTGACTGTGTGGAGTTTGCACATTCTCCCCGTGTCTGCGTGGGTTTCCTCTGGGTGCTCCGGTTTCCTCCCACAGTCCAAGAAATATACAGGTTAGATGAATTGGCCATGCTAAATTGCCCCATAGTGTTAGGTGAAGAGATAAATGTAAGGGAATGGGTCTGGGTGGGTTGCGCTTCGGTGCGTCGGTGTGGACTTGTTGGGCTGAAGGGCCTGTCTCCACACTGTAAGTAATCTAATCTAAAAATGTAATCTATACAGACCCTCACGAAACTGAATGAATCTAATAGCTTAGTCAAGGATTTGTACTAGGACCATAAGTGAACTGTTACCACAAAATCTGGTGACATCAATAGCTAAAGAAATTAACTCAATGGAGTTTTAATTTATTATCTTGGACATGCTACTAAAAATTTGCATAAACTTAAAGCTAAGATGACCACACTTAAAGATGCAGGGATTTGGGATTCACCCATGAGACAGATCTGAAATATGAGTGTCAAAACAACCTAAAGTGCAAACAGAGAAAATGGCCAACTACATGTACCCATTACGCTCAGTATCAAAACAAAACTCCAGTCTCTTGCAAAATGATGCTTTCTAATTGTAAGGAATCAAATATTTTATTTAAGAGAAGCAAAACTAAAATGCACATGTTTTTATCAAACAGTTTTTTATTTTAAATAAGGTTCACATGGCACAATGGGTAGTATCCCTGCCTGGAAGCTCCACGTTTGAGTCCCTGAATGTAATGGTCAAGTAATATGTGTTTATAATATGGCCAGCAAGATGAGTATCAACTTGCAAATCCTTCTGAATACACCAGTGATATGCAGTAAGAGTGGAAGAGATTTCTGGTCAGCCATGTGGTGGAAAGAATGTTGGAACTTCTACCTTCACTATCCATAACTCCAGATTACATGCGTTGGAGCTGCCCTTGGCTGAAGCAGCATTAAATGGCTGGAAGTAGTCCTCACTTGATATAATTTGCTGGGGGTAAGAACTGAAACTGCAGCTTATATAGTCTGCTGTTTCAAGTCAAACTATAAGCTGGGATAATTAGAAGCCTTCTTTGAGCAAATATATCCAAGGCACTAGACAGAGATAACACACAAAGGGTGTCATAAAATGTATGTAATGGGCTCTGTTACACAGAAAAAGACATAGATACTTGTGTAGAGAACCATGGTAAAGCTCACTATACAAAAAGCATAGTCATGTGTCTTATTCTTTAGTGAGATTGTATAACAAAATGTAGCCACCTATCTTTGGAATGGGAGTTTTAAATATATAGCCAATATGGGATTTAACTGTATTCCTGTGAAATTTTAGTCTCAGGTGAATTGAAGCAATGTCCTTTTATTAGGAAGGGAGTGCTATCTGGAATGTGGTTGAATAACATGTATTGTGATGACCCAAGGATAATTTATAAAGTGAACATCATGAGTCGGCATACAGCTGTCTATGGACTGATCATACAGTCACATATGTATTCTGATTGAGTGTATATATAATAAGATGATTGGTTTGAAATAGCCAAGGTGGGCTAGAAACAAATGTGTAAAAAATATATGTTTAATCCAGTGTCCTTTGCTCAGTGGAGAAATCCCTGGATTGCCCAGAAGCTTCCTTCTCACAATAAACTCTTTGATGCTCAAGTGGACCTGGGTGTTGAGTGATTCATTTAATCATTCCTTTTCAACAATGCAGGTAAGGGTATATGTTACTACTACAATTCAAGCTCCTGACTGAACTATAACAGAACAGCATCATGTTCATGTGTTTTTATTGCCAATTGCTTTAGCTTTTATTCATATTCATTTCATATTGTTAGATTTCAAAGGTATATTTATAATTGTATATGATGTCAAATGCTCTGTTTTAGTAAAAAGCCTCACATATTGATTAATGGATTATGCTACTTAATCCAATCATCTAATGTGCCCTGCTAAATAAGGAACATAAAAACATAGAATATAGGAGCATGTGTATGCCATTCATCCTTTTGAGCCTGACCTGCCATTCAATATGATCATGGCTGATTATTTAACTCAGTATCTTGTTCCCAATTTCTTCCCATACCCTTTGATTCCTTTAGTCCTAAGAACTATATCTAACTCATTTGTTTTGGCCTCAACAGCTTTCTAGTGGCAGAAACTTCTACAGGCTCACCAGTCTCTGGATGAAAAAAGTTCTTCTCATTTCAGTCCTAGATGGCCTATCCCACATCCTTAGACTGTGCACACAGAGAGAGCACCGGGAACATTCTTTCTTCATTGACCCTGTCCAGTCCTTTTAGAATTTTTACAGGTTTATTTGAGATTCTCCTTCATTCTTCTAAATTCCATTGTATATACCCCTAATTTATCCAATCTGTCTTCAAACGTTAGTCCTGCCATCCCAGCAAAATCCCTATAACCATTTAAATATAGTTAAATCTAAAAGTCTGTTTAGCATTTTCCAGTAGCATTGTTGTAGCAATTCCAGTAAATATAACTTTATGACAATGCTTAAATATACTTGGCCAAATATATTTTATCACCAAAGAAAATATAATAGTGGGAATTATCTTGAATACATTACAGTTCAATGAAAAACCTTTGAAGTTTAAATGGGGAATATAAGATTGAAGTGATCTATAATGACTTAAGTATTAACAGCCACACTAACAAAATTAACATATAATTAGAAATGGAGGATGTTCATGATGAAATCAGATCAGGATACTTCAGTCAACTTGAGAAATTGATTAATATATACCGTCACCAAGATTAAAGCAATTGTATTTTGATGCTTGATGATGAAAAGACATACGCAACAATAACCTTTCCTTGATGGAAAGAAACAATACTGGTTATTTTGTACTATAATACTCATCAAGCCTTATATTTAGAGAAATATAATTCAATATTTTTTGACATAATGACAAAATGAATCATGCAAAATATCTGGGCAGCTTGAAGTGGACATGGAAGCAATCAAAGAAGCATTAAATGTGATGAAGATTACAAGCTACAATTTTCATCCCTGCAACAAAATTTAAACCATGCCAACAGATAAAAAGTATTAATATCTATCACACTGCATGCCATAGAGTCACAAGCTGGTTCTGGTGCAGCATTATGCCGCATATGTCTGCACTGACTATCTGAATGAACATTGATACCTAGTGCCATTCTCATGTCTTTTCCTCAGAACTGTGCACATTTTCTTTTCTGTTCAAATAGTTATTTAATGCCATCTGGAATCCCTCAATTAATCTATGTTCACCAGGCTTCAAGGCAGTGTATTGCAGACCTTAACCACACTCTGTGGAAATAAGATTTCATTCACATCTCACTTACTTCTTTTGTACATTAATTTCAATTTGTGCCCTGAATCAATCCTTTTATAAGAGGGCAAAAGTTTCACGTTATCTACTGACCTTGTCCTGACCCATCATGATTTTGAAAATTTCTATTAAATCCCCTCTAAGCCTTCTCCTCTTCAAGGAATGCAATGCGTTTTTCTCCAAATTATCTTCAAAACCTTTCTCATCCTAGGAACCATTCTGGTAAACCTTTTCTGTGCTGTCTCCAAGGTGTTCACATTCTCCTGAGGTATGATGCCCAGATGTGTATCAACACTTCAATTGAGGACTAACTAGTGTATTATGTAAGTCCAAAATAACCTCCTTGCTGTAGTACAAAAATGCTGGGCATTTCATTGACTATTCTCTCCACTCACCCTTCCATTTTTAATGACTTCTGCACAAGAAAATGGTTGTGATTATTAGAAGGGTGCTGAGGGATGAATGCAGATTTCTCCAACTTATCTCAGTCCCAACCCTCAGACTCAGCACCACCTTCTTGACCTGCAATCTTCTTCCCGACCTCTCCGCCCCCACCCCCTCTCTGGCCTATCACCCTCACCTTAACCTCCTTCCACCTATCGCATTCCCAACACTCCTCCCCCAAGTCTCTCCTCCCTACTTTTTATCTTAGCTTGGCACACCCTCCTCATTCCTGAAGAAGGGCTTATGCCCAAAACGTCGATTCTCCTGCTCCTTGGATGCTGCCTGACCTGCTGCACTTTTCCAGCAACACATTTTTCAGCTGTGATTATTTGAAGTCAAGCATCTCAGGACATTACAATAGGAGTACCTCAGGAGAATGTTGTATATCCATCCATCTTAACCTGTTTCATCTGTGACCTTCCCGCTTTCATAAGATCAGAAGTGGGGATGTTTGCTAATGATTGTAGCACATTCAGGACCATTCATGACTCCACAGATTCTGAAGCAGCCCATGTCAGTGTGCAGCAAGACATAGACAACATTCAGGCTTGGGATGTTCAATAGCAAATAACAGTCACACCACACAAATGCCATGTAATTACCATTTTCAACAAGGGAAAACCCAACCCTTACCCCTTTATGTTGAGTGAATAACCCAAATACTGTCTCCCCTGTGCCTATCTACTATCTACCTGGCAAAAAAAATCAGGAATGTGATGAAATACTTGGTCTTTCACTGGATAGGTCTTTAACAACCTACCATCTCTTTGCTTAACAAGAATCTATCCCTCTCTGTTTTAAAAATATTCAAGACGTCTATTCCATCACCTTTTCAGGAAGTGACTTACAAAGGCTCACAATCCTCTGGGAGCAAAAAATGTGTTTGTTTTAAACATGAGATCCCTGATTTTCAGCACAGAGGCTTAGTTCTAGATTCTCCCACAACAGGAAACATCCTTTCCAATCTACCATAGCAAGACAGCCCAGGACTTTATATATCTAAATCAAGTCATTTTACCATTTTAAATCCAGTGGATACTGGAGCCTGTTGAACCTTTCTTCATCAGACCTGTTAAATCCAGATGTTGGTCAACTGAAGCTTTCTGGATCATCTCCAATGCATTTACATGCTTGTTTAAATAATGTGACCAATAGTGTACACAGCAATTTTACCAGTTCCCTATATAACTGAAGCATAATTTTTCTTTTGTTTTCATTTCCCAAATAACATTCAGCTTTCCTGATTACTTACTGAACAACATATTTTTTTTCAACATTGCATGCAGGAAGAGGACCCCTAGGTTCCTTTATATTCAGTCTGTCCAATACCTCCTCCTTATTAATTTGACCCCTTCTAGTTACTGAACTTCTCTCTCTATCACCATGTACCAGGTAGCACCTGTTTTCTTGTTGAAGATTTTTGTGAGTATTTATTTAATACCTCAGCCATGCTCCATGCTTTCATTAAACCTTTTTGGTCTCCAATTGGCCCTAGTCCTTTTATCACCTTTTGTGCTTGTGGAGGACTGGCTTTTACATCTTTTGTCTGAACCTGTTATATTCAGCAGCATTCTCAATTGTATTTCCTACTTGAAACCTGTCATAAGTACACTTTTTCTTTTGCATCTTAATTTCTTTTTTTATTATTCAGGAGACTCCGTATTTGTTTGCTCTACTTATTTTTCTCTAAAGGTAGCCATTGTTTAGCTACAAATTTTCCTACCAACCTTGCCTCCAGTCTATTGAGCCCACCTGTTCATGCCCCATTGGATTCAGCTCTCCTGCAGTTAATTTTTCTTACTCTGATTGTTCATTGCTCTTTCTCGGCATCAGCCTAAACCTTGGGAAACAGTGATCACTGTCCCTAAATGATACTTTATCTGCTTGGCCCATGTCTCTCACATGAACCATGTAATTTATTACTTCATTTCTCATTGGATGGGACACATACTGCTGTGAAAACTTCTGCTAACCACTATCCAGGAATGTCTTTTGTTTGTGACTATTCCAGTCAACATTCAGATAGTTGAAGTCTCCCATTATAACTACCCTATAAATGCTGTAAATTTATTCCTTTCCTTCCTTCCCAGTAACTGTTGGCCTATAGACTACCCTGAGCAATGTTATTGAACCTTCTTTGTTCATTAGCCTGAGCCAAATCGAAGATGTCCATGAACACTCTACGATTCCAGGGCCAGTTCCAGTGCCTTCTTTACTCCAAATGTCATGTGGGCCTCTGGAGTTTGTGTGTGGCAGTGCCGTTCTGAATTGGAAGTCAATGGATCCACATAATAATTGCCATGTGCAAATTTTCTGAGATGCTGCAGAGCTTGCTGAGAGGGAACATTATTCTGGTATTCAAGGAATTTAAAGCTTTCCCTCCTGCACCATTGTTTCAGCCGCTCATTTATTTGTCTTATCCTCCTATCTTCCATCTTACTCTATTACCCTCAACTTGCATATGGTACTGGGAAAAATCTGGAGATTATCACTTTTGAGGTCTTATTTGCTCATTTTCCAAATTAGTTCCAGTATTTTGGCCACAGTACCACTTCCCCCTTCCTACCTAGGTCGGTGCCAATGTCAGTCATGAACTCTGCCTGATTGCTCTCCCTGAGAAGAATGTCCTGCAGCCATTTTTGACCCTGGCACTTGGAACATATTCACAGCCAGAGAAATCCCCGTCTGTTCCCCAAATTAATAACCCACTATCAATCCACTGTTACTGCTTGCCTGCGACAATTGCAGCATTTGCAATGTCATGGGTTGGCTCTCAGTGCATTCCTCTGAAGAAGCTATATCTAGAACAGAAAGCCAATTAGACAGCAAAATCATCTCAGGGTACTAGCGAGTTTTGAGAAGATTTGTAGCTCAGGTTGAGGTTCTGGATGTACGTTTGCTCACTGAATCTTCCAGCTCAGTGAGCAAACTTACATCCAGATTTCAGGGTACTTCCTGCACTATGTGCATGGTTGTCTTCGACTACATGCAGGTAGGGTATAAATGTGGTCACCTCCCTGAACATAACTGAAGAATATAAATCATGCCATACGATAGATAGATTTAGACAGAAACAATCAATAATGAAAACATTGTAAAAATGAGTTACAGATTTGGAACATTCCAGAAATATCTGGAATTAATTAGCACAAGTGTTTTAATAATATATAATTAGCATAAAGCAAACATAAAGAAGGCAAATTAATTTCCATTTCCAAAAACAAAGATATATTTGGCAAAAGAAAAGATAAAATTAAGAACTGAAATTGCTGTATTCACTCAGTATTTGAAGGAGAGAGAGAGTTAATAAGCTGAATTTTCAAAAGCCTGTGAGGGTAAGAACAGGGAAGGCAGATTCCTTGAGTACACAACAATATTTTCAGAAGGAGGATAGGAGGGATGCACTCAGCAATTTGTACATCTCCAGTAAAGATGCATGATGTGGAGTCCATAAACAGTCTTTAAAGCTGGAGTTTGAAATTTTAAATCCAAAGGCACAGGGGAAATTGAGACAGGTTGGCCTACAGTTGTCAGCAACACAGCAGGGAACTGCAAGTTCAAATGAATGCATTGTTGCAAACAGTCATGCAAAATAGGAAATCTGTAATAAATTGTCCAATCAGTGGTGCAGGATTGTCATTGCTGATGCTGAGAAGCCCATATTGTGAGTAGTTGAACAGGATGTTTGGATCTTGGCATCACAATGGGCTGGACAAACACTTGATCAACCAGGTAGTAACCCATATATTACCACTTTGGAGATTTTGTTTTTCAAGTTAGTTCCTAACTGTTCAAAATCCTTCGCCAGAATCTCCTTTCCAGTACTACCAATGTTGTTGGTACTAATGTGGATGATCAGTCCCAAATGCCTTACTTATCTCTCCTGATCAGATGATCTTAATCCTGACACTGGAAGGCACCACAACCTTTGGATTCCCACTCACATCTGCAGGGAATAGTATCTATCTTCCTTAATTATACTGACCACCTACCACTTCCACAGTCCTATTTCCGCCTCCAATTGAATGGTTCCCAGTACCAAACTGCTGAAACAGTTTGCTCATCCTCCCTTCAATCTCCACTTGAGTGCACACAGCTTGCAAGAACATAGCTATTGAATAATTACATGGACTGAGGCTCTTTAGTGATTGTAACCTCTAGCTCATCAAACTTGTATTCACACTTCCTGCACAGGATCATATACCAGTTTTGAATTACCTACTCTTGTGGGGTGTGACCGCCCTCTGAAACAAGTTGTCCAGGTAACTTTCCTTTTTCCTGATGTAACATAATGTTTGCAACTTCAGATTCCAATTCCTCAACTTGGATCCAAAGGTCCTGAAGCTACAACTACAGTTGTGTTAACTTTGGATCACACTGGTGTCCAGCAAGTGCCATATATTGAAGCAGCAACATGTCATCCACCCATTGGGTGGCACTTAGTTTCAAACAAAAAAAATGTTTACAAGATGAGTGAATAAAACAACAAAAGAGAACCGAATACCAAATAACTTAACCTACCCAAAGCCCTACAAATTGTCTCAAGTTAATGATGCTGTTCCAAATAATTGTAACAATCCCCATAGACACCCCATGGCACAAAAGGAAAAATCAAATGCAAGGTCTTACAAGGGAGAGAGAGAGAGAGAGAGAGAGAGAGAGAGAGATAGCAGAGGGACTCAGCATGGAATACTTTCTTCCATGCAGCTGTTTCTTGGACCTGCAGCATCAAACTGAACTGACTGCTTTCAGTGAACAGCCAGAATGCTAAAACCAAACCAAACCAAACAGCAGCACGGAGACTCAGTGGTTAGCACTGCTACCTCACAGTGCCACGGTCCTGGGTTTGATTCCAGGCTTGGCCGACTGGGTGGAGTTTGCACATTCTTCCCATGTCTGCGAGGGTTTCCTCCGGGTGCTCCGGTTTTCTCCCACAATGCAAAGCTGTGCAGGTTAAGTGAATTTGCCATGCTCAATTGCCCATCTTGTTCAGGGATGTATAGGTTAGGTGCATTAATGAGGAGTAAATAGAGGGTAGGGGAATGGGTCTGGGTGGGTTACTCTTCAGAGGGTCAATGTGGACTTGTTGGGCCGAAGAGTCTGTTTCCATACTGTAGGGATTCTAATTTTAATTCAAACCAAACCAGAGAAAAGCTGAGGTGGGAGAACTGGCCACTCCCTTTCATGAAACAAGTGTTTTTTTTAAACTTGAAAGCATTCTCAAGTAGATCAACTCACATATTTCGGAGTCTGTGTCTTTATGGCCCCCTGAGAAAAAAAAGGATAACCTAACCTTTTTAAAGGAGCAGCATCTTCACACTGGGTGGTTTCTGCTGGGTGTTCTAGTTTCCTCTCTCCAAAGATGTGCGGGTTAGGTGGATGGCTGTGCTAAAATTGCCCATAATGTCCAGGGATGTTCAGGCTAGGTGGATTTACATGGGAAATACTGGATTACAGAGACAGGAGAGCGGGGTGGGTCTAGGAGAGATGCTGTTCGGAGGGGCAATGTGGACTTGATGGGTGAATAGCCTGCTTCTATGATGTAGGGATTCTATGATCCTACCGTCTCTATCGTGTTTGATTTAATATATAAATGCTTTGCTCTTTATACTTCACTGTAATGATGTTCCATTTTCATAAGCTAAAAAGAAAAACAAACACTGGGATCAACATACAGTAATACTTAAGTAGCTATGTATTAACAAAGAAGAAAGAAAACTCTGGAGGCAAGAATTTTCTACCACGATGAGATCATAAACTGAAGTCAATAAAATGTAGATATTGTATTTTAAATTTTATTATGGATTAAGAGTTTCATATTAATAATTTTTTTAGAGAAAACATGGCAGTGAAGAGCAATACTGGACTTTTCTGTGCTTATGTGTATTTGAGTCTTACTTATTTTTTCTTAATGCTCTCAGCTATAGATTTTCATCACCATTTTGCTGGGTACCTTAATACTCTATCCATGTTGTGGTGAAAATGGGTTTATTTATTGTCTCATCATGGGTTTTGAACTTAATAGCAAGTGGGTAGGTGGAGGTTTCACATGAGATTTGGTGACTTAAAGATAAAGGACAAGCCAACAGAATAGCATATCAATGTGAGTAATGATAACCAGAATGTGATAGGAAAGAAGAGAATGTACAAACATAATATTGCTCTAAGAAATAAGATCAGTGTAAGAAAAATAGCAAAAAGACAAAATGAAAGGATCTTCATCTGAATGCATGCAGCACTTGTAACAAGAAGAATGAATTGATTGCACAGAAGAACCCATTCAGTTTTGTTTATGATGGCTCTCTGAAAGAGCTATTAAACTAGCTTTATTGAATTTTCTGTTCTCTTTTTTTAAAGTAATTATTCACTTCTTTTTTTTATAGAAAAGATTTTTATTCTTTACAAAATTATAAAATTACAAAAAAATCTGAGTATAACAACAATGACAATAAACTAACTACTACTCTACGCTACAAAACAAATAATATTTTTTAAAAAGCTACCCATATTACAAATCAATAAATAATTGAACAAATTAAATTAAATTAAATTAAATTACTCCACTCAGCGCAACAGCCCCAAAGCTCCCCATCACCAGGAGCATCAGTTAGCATACCCGTATTTATTTGGAATGAATCCTCTCATGGCACCCGGCTCATGCGACCGAGGTCTCGTGGCGATACAAAAGTCCTAGTTAATATGGCCATCAAATCTGCTTCTAGATGGTTCAGAAAGGGCTGCCACATCTTCTAGAAAAGTTCTGTTTTCTGGTGCACCATACTTGCAAGGAGGTCTGGGGGATGTGTTCCATAACTAATCTATGCCACCCCGGCAGGCCTGGAGAGCTTTCCAAGACCCAACTCATCAAAATGTTCTTCCTCGCACAATATGTATGAACATTAAACAGCTTTTTCCCATGGTTATCTAAGAAAGGCAAATCTGGCGGGCCCAGGAGAAGAGACACCGGATCTACCTTGACCTCAATCCCCAGGACCCCGTCTATGACACTCGCTACAGTGAGTTTTGAGAAGATTTGCAGCTCAATTGAGGTTCTGGATGTAGGTTTGCTCATTGAGCTGGAAGATTCATATTCATCGCTTCGTCACCACACTAGGTAACATCTTCAGTGAACCTCCAAACGAAGCCTTCATCCAGAGGCTCGTTGAACATGTTATGTAGTATGGTGACGAAATGTCTGAAAACAAACCTTCCAGCTCAGCGAGCAAACTGACATCCAGAACTCACTATAGCATTTGGGGCATAATGGAGATGCTCCTTTTTTGAATTTCCCAAACTGGTCTGGGGCCGGATTAACCCAATGGAGGACCTTCAGCAACACAGCATGCATTATGTTGCAGATCGAGATCTTTCTCACATTCTCCCAAATGTCCTCCCATATCTCTGACAAAATTTACGCTCCCAACTCTTGGTCCCAGACCCCATGGAGCCACTCAATATATTTCGAGGTGCTACCTTCCCTAAATGGTAAAGGGTGCTAATTGGGAGAGTACCTGTAGTCTGAAGCACTCGCCTCTCTATG
The DNA here is from genome assembly GCF_004010195.1 of Chiloscyllium plagiosum. Classification (NCBI taxonomy): domain Eukaryota; kingdom Metazoa; phylum Chordata; class Chondrichthyes; order Orectolobiformes; family Hemiscylliidae; genus Chiloscyllium; species Chiloscyllium plagiosum. The sequence goes on from NC_057712.1 coordinate 69,300,373, forward strand.
TCAGACCTTTTAGGATCATCCAGAAGTGTAGTATTTTTCTGGATAAAGTCCCTGATTTGAAAATAACGAAAGAGGTCCCTGGTGGGCAATTCATACTTGTAACTAAACGGATCGAAGGACATCATGACCTCCCCCTCAAAATAGACAAGAGACAAGACAAGTCCCAGACAAGAGACTTGCCTTGACACCCATAACTTAAACCAGAATCCATCAACCCTGGCTAAAATCCTGGCATTCCTACTATAGGAGTGAGAAAGGAGATTTTAGATAAACTGCCCTCGCTTTGTCGCATCGCTCTCCACGCTTTAACCGTATTGATGACAATTGGGTTCCGAAAATACTCTGTGACTGTCCTCAGCTTATCCATGAATAACAGATTAATAAAAGGGCGCTTTGCCTTGGAGGCCTTGATATCCAGCCATATCGACCGCAGGTCCTCACAAGTCCAATCATTCACAAAGGATAACAGGGAGCTTATTTGATACCTCTTAATATCTGGAAAGTCTACTCCCCCTGCGCCTCTTAATCCCTGGGGGTAGCTGCAATTTGACAAACTTAATGAGAAGCCGTCTGTGACGCCAAATAAAAGAACCAAGCCAACCAATGAGTCTCCAAAATGTTTGCCTAGGCAGCATTCACATGGGATATAATAAGTGAGGAAGAACATTCATTTTAATAAGAGCTATTCAACCTAACCAAGATATTGGAAGAACCTCCCAATGCTGATGATCCTGCCTTATCTTATTGAGCAGGTGCACAAAGTTAGCCTTATATAACTGGTCATATGCGGGAGTAATTAGAATGCCTAGGTACAGAAAACTTCCCTGTGACCATCTGAAAGGGAATCGGATTTCACCTTCAAGATCGGGTACTCCCCCAAGAGTGGTCTCTGACTTCATAAAACTAATCTTATATCCCAAGAAAGAGCCAAATAAATGGATACATTGTATTAAATGAGGCACAGACACTGCCAGGTTTGATAGGAAAAGGAGAATACCATTTGCATTGAGTGATCTTATGCGCCCCTGAACTCACCTCCAGGACAATTATATTGGAGTCCCTCCGGGTAGCCTCCGCCAACAACTCAATCACCGGCATGAACAACTGCGGTGAGAGGGGACAACCTTGCTGGCTGCCTCTATTGATACTAAAATGATTAGATCTTATGCCATTAGTCAGGACCACTGCCACAGGATCATTGTATAGCATTTCCACCCATCTGGCAAAGATCCCACCTAGACCAAACCACTCCAGAACATAAAAAAGATAAGGCCAATCTGCCTAGTCAAACACCTTCTCCACGTCAAGAGAGACGACCAAGTCCAGAATCAATCTTCACTGGCACACCTGGACCATGTTTGGTACTCTTCTAATGTTATTAGAGGACCTATGGCCTTTAATAAAGCCTGTCAGGTCCTCCTTTACAATAGAGGGCAACACCTTCTCCAATCTCAATGTGAGTGTCTTCAATAAAATTTTAAAATCTGATTCTAGCAGCGAAATGGGCCTTTCTGGGAAGTCTTTTGAGGCCTTCCCTCTCTTCAGAATGAGAGGAATATTAGGTTCTCTCACAGAAAGCAGGATGCAGTCCTGACTGTACAAAAAATTGTACATGTTCAGCATTGGCCCGGCCAACATATTCATAAATTCCTCATAAAACTCACACAGAAAGCTATCTCAGCCGGGTGTCTCACCACTTTGGAGCTGTCTTACTGCCTCTTGTATCTCTTGCACTGTCAAGGGAACATTCCAAAGGGACGCCTGCTCCAAAGTCATACCTGAAAGGGCCAGGTTCTTAAAGAAGGACTCCATCTTCGCCAAACTGTCCTCACAGCCCTCTGACTGATATAGTTCGGAATTAATTTCCTAAAAGCCATATTAATCTTTCTGGAGTCGCAAGTAAGAGTCCCAGTGTCCTCTCTGATACATGTCATAGATTGGGAGGGGGGAGGTGGAGTGTGCTGTTTTCCTAGCCAAACATGCCAGGTATTTACCTGGCCTACCCCCATACTCAAATGACCTTTGATTCACAAAAAGAATCTCTCTCTTCGCTGTTTGAGTAAGCGTGGAATTCAGAGCAGCCTGGAGAGCTGTAATTCACTGTAATTTAATCAAGGATGGCCTATCAAAGTATGTGATCTTGGCTGCCTTCAGCTGGGTCTCGAGCAGATGTTACTGCCCTCCCCTGTGTCATTTCCGATTAGCTGAATAAGAGATGATTATACCCATTATGTAGGTCTTGGCAGTCTCCCAAAGGCAGACGGGTTACTGGATGTGCCCTAGTTGATAAGCAAAAACGCTTTAAACTCCCACAAGAAGTATTCAATAAACTTACAATCTTTAAGTAGAAAAGGATCCATATGCCAATGCCATGAACCTATCCCATTATCCCGGCCTTAACCTCCAAATACACTGCTGCATTATCAGAAATGGCAATTGACAATTTTACACCGAATCCAAAAAAGTTGACAGAGCAAGAAACAAATGAATCCTTGTGTAACACTTGTGCAGATTGAGAAAAAGGTGAAATTCCCACCTGCCGGGTGAAAACATCTCCATACATTTACCAATCCCAACTCCACACATAAGTCCACAAGTTGTTTAGTTTGTGGGGAGATGCCCAGGAGACCCCTGGGCATACTATTCACTGTGGGATCCACGAGGCGCTTAAAGTCTCCCCCATAACAGTATGGCATTTTCCAAGGGCACTCAACCTAGAAAACACATCCGTCACAAATCTAAGGGGGTGTGCCAGGGGACAGTAAACATTCAGAAAACTGTATTCCTCACCATGTATTAAAGCGTTGAGAATCACAAACCACCCTTACTCATCCTTAATTTGATCTAGCAACTGGAATGGGAGATTCTCCTGAACGAGTATAGCCACTCCCCTGCTTTTAGAGTTAAGTGATGAAAAGAACACCTGGCCAAACCCCAAGTGCTGTCATCAAGGTGGGTTTCTTATAACAGAGAAACATCAAACCTCTCCTTTCTAAGACTTGAAAGAACTATCTTTCTCTTAATCAGTGAGTGACTTCCCTTAATATTCCAGGTGCACCATTTGAACGAACAACTAGCCACAGTCATCTAAAACAACCCACAAACCCCCCCGAAAGGAAGAACCATACTCACAAACCGCCGAGTGGAGACGATTAAAGACTCATAGAGCCTGAAGAACACATCTAAAAAAACTACTAAAAGAAAACTTTTAAAAACTACAGCTACAATAAACCAATAAAAAAAATAATAGGAGACTTTCCCCCTTGCCCATGGAGGGGCACTCACACTACCCACAAACACCTCCATGGCTCCTAGCTGAAGCTGTGCCCCAAACCCAGGCAAAATAAAAGTAAAGAATACATAAATTTTACAAGCATAGGAATTAAAAGTGGGCATTTCACCCATCCCACCTATACATCGACTGCCACTATTGATGGAAAAATAACAAACCAAACATTCCGACAACACTTCCCAAACTCCAGGAAAGTGAAAAAAGGGAGAGGAGGAAAGAGAAAAGATATATATATTAAAAGGACAAAACAAAGTGAAAGAAACAACAACAACAAAAAATTATTGTCTATATCGCTTGAGCCAGTCAGTCTATTTTAAAGTGTCCAAAAGGTTCTTTGCTTTCTCTGCTGAGTCAAGGACATGTACGGACCCTCCGTGGCTGAAACGGTGCACTGCCGGGTACCTTAGAGAGTACTGAAGATCCAGATCCCTCAACCGCTTCTTTACCTCATCAAAGGGCTTCCTCTTATGGATCATGGCTACAGAAAAATCCAGAAAAACATAATCTTTAATCCCTTATAGATCAGGGCCTGTGGATCCTTCCCCAGCATTCTGAAAGCTTCCAACACCTTTTGCTTGTCTCTATAGGACTGGAATCACACTAGGACCAGGCAGGGGCGCTGGTCTGATCCAGGCCTGTGCACTGCAACCTGGTGAACTCGATTGATCTGCACCCGGCCTGCCTCGGCTTCCCATCCCAGAAAATGCAGCAGCCATTGCTCCAAAAAGCTGGCCGGCTAAACCCTTCTTCTCATTCCGGCAGCTCAATAATACGAATGTTCTTTCTCCGATCTCAATTCTTGAGGTCCTCAACCTGCTCCACTAAAGCCTATACCTGCTTTTCCAGAGCCTGGATGTGTCCCGCTGAAGATTTGGCCACGGTTTCCGATGCCGTGGTCTGCCGCTCGGCTTCCTCCACACGCTACCTGAAACACTGCATCTCCAAATCATGCTTTTGCAGCATGATCCGAGATCGGTTCCAGCCTGGCCTGGGTCTTTTCCATTGCTGATTCGATCTTTTCTCGGAGTTTAATGAACTCCGAAGCCAAGCCTTGTTGAGTAGGTAAGTCCAATGGAGTTTCCATGGAGGCCGATGCTGCAGCCGCATGTGTGTCCATCACTGCAGGGGCATGCCCTGCTTTTTGTGATCCATGCTGCCCTTTGTCTTTTGTCATCTTCCCAATTCTCTAAAAAGGATATATAGCAATTCTAGTAAATTAGTATTACTAATTTTTCCCAGAACATCTAAAATGTGGGGGCAAAAGGAACACCTTGCCTGAGTTATGGTGTAGAGCTCAGCAAGGCAGACCTGTTAGATTGCTGCCATCCTGAATCCCCAATCACTTCATTTTAAAAGCAGTCATGGTTTCTGTCCATCATCACCTCTATTTATATAATCCATGGCCTCCTAACCCTCTACTTTAAAAAAGAATTTCCACTAATGTCTTTCCACTTTTTAAAAGTTATTCAAAATTTATGCACCCCAATTAATAATTCAACGGACACTGCAAATAGATTTCCTTTACTCAACTTATCAACATATCTCATAATTTTAAACATGTATCTCTTTTACTCCGGATTATTTTTATTTACTTTTGGAATGTGTTCTATCTTTTACGGTAAAAGTTTTTCACACTTGCTGATATACATAAAAAATTATGATCAGAAGAACAAGATCCCTCAACCGCCCATTGTACCTGTACCACCATTTATTAAGATCGTGGTTGATCTGACTGTAACTTCAAATTCACATTCCAGCCTGCCCAATACCTTTCAACTCCCTGAGTCTATCCATCACTGTCTAAAAATATTCATGATGTGGAGGAGCCGGTGTTGGACTGGACTGGACAAAGTTAAAAATCCCACACACAATCAGGTGGTTGTGGAGTATAAGATCATAAGACACAGAATTTATAACAAAATAGTACAGTGCCATACAGTGATACATGTATACCACAACCACCTGGTGAAGGAGCAGCGCTCCAAAAGCTAGTGCTTCCAAATAAACCTGTTGGACTATAACCTGGTGCTGTGTGATTTTTAACTAAAAATATTCAAGCATTCTGCTTTGGTCCCTTTTCAGGAAGTGATTTTCAAGACCCATGATCCTTTACGATAAAAAAAACCTAACAAAGGTTTTAAATGGGTGAGCCCTTATTTTTGAAAAGTGACCTCTACTTCTGGATGCTTTCATAAGAATAAACATCCTCTGACATCTACCATGTCACAGCGTCTCAGGGTCGTATATGCTTGAATTAAGTCACTTATTACTCTCTAAATTACAGCAGATATAACCTAGACTGTTCACCTTTCCTCACAAGAAAACTTGCCCATTCTAGGTACAAGCCAACATTGATTTAGGTTATTCAGATGTTCCCAATAATCCTTTGGCTTTGCTGACACAGGAAATCATTACTTTGCTAATAATCAATCTCACATTTTCAAGACTGAACAATTGTTGGCTCATTGTGTTGACAATGTGATGATAACAGTGCTTTTTAGATGTTTTAAGGGATGACATTCCTGCCATTACTCCTGAAGAACTCTGATGGATAGCAGCTTGACAGAAATTGGTTTGAGGTGAACGTCTAACCTAACATTTGTGTCATCTCTAAAACTGCCTATTTCCACTTCTTATTTTCCACTGGAGTTCTGAAGGAGATTTATATCACACTCAAACTGTTAAATTTGTTTCTCTCTCCACAAATGCTGCCAGGTCAACTGTGCTTATTTCCACTTCTTCCTTGTGTTGCCAATATCTGATTTCATGAATCATATGTATCAGAAAATAATTAGAAGTTTAGGAATTTGAAGTCAAGTATAGATAATTAGAAACACTGAGTTGAGAAACTGGTAAATAGACCTGGATCTATATTTTATGGGATACTGAAATGTCACCAGCTAATGTATCACTACAGAGCTCATGCAAGGAAAGGACTGTCCTATTGTTTGTTAATAGCTAATTCATTACTAATAGGTTAGAGGTGGAATTTAAGTACTTCCACAAATACCTGCTAGCCCTATGATGCCCAAGTATGTGATCCAAGCAGTAGATCTTGGAATTGCAGGCAGTCACGAATAGAGATTGTCATGAGAAATTTTAAATTCTGTATAGTGGGTAGTTGATTTTGCCAAGGTCAGACAGGAGCCCCAGGAAGGAGGGTGAAGGTGTTGGCATTGGGGACAACATTGCAGAGGCTGGGAAGACTGTAAAGGGGGAAATTCAATATTTTGTGGGAGGGGTGGGTGCCACTAAAAGGCACAGAAGACCCCAAAGGGCTCTGACCTTTACGAAGACTAGCTTGAACAGCTTCCTGGGCTACCCATGTTGCATGGGCCTCCCTGTAATGCAGCTAAATAGTGGAAGGGACCTAATAGTGGAAGTTCTTTGGTGACCAATAATTTTATTCCATTTCAATTAACTTTTAGAGCCCCACCATCCCAAACTCAATCAGAGGAGAGTGAAAATTCAGTCCCTTGGGTAACTGCAGTTTAAAGGCTTTTGTTATTAAGGACACAGTTGGATGTGAGAAGACTTAAACAATGGATGATCCATCTCTGAGGGCTTGATAGGGAAAGTAGTTCATTTTAGTTAGTTCAAACAATTATGTTATTCATACAGCTTCCAGATGAAAGAAGCACCTTTGTAAATGGCCTTTTTGGTGGAATCTGCAAATCTTGATGTAGCCCTGTTAACTCCATTAGCAACATAGATCATTCAGGTGATCACATAAACAATGGGTTGTACTGATGGTAAAGATTTTTTTTAACATTTTTGTTTGGAGCAAAGTATGCCACATTGCCATGGAAATGAGCTGTGAAAGGTTCGGGAGGTTATTTTCTTTAGTGTAGTGTTGGAAAAGCACAGCAGGTAAGGCAGCTTCCAAGGAGCAGGAGAATCGATGCTGCCTGGCCTGCTGTGCTTTTCCAGCACTACACTCTCGACTCTGACCTCTAGCACCTGCAGTCCTCACTTTGTCCGAGGTTAGTTTCTTTATCTGTTTATGTCAGCTCACAGAAACAGACAGTTGGCGGTCAGCATTTAGCTTGGAAGAAGTTTGGAAGAAGCATAGATGGAGTCTGTCAGGAGCTGCAATGCATGTGCGTGGCCTCGAGTTAGGATCTGTGGGAGCAGTTTGCGCGAAAGTCTGTTAACTGCTTAGCATTCCAGCTAATGTAATGTCAGCAAATCTAGATACATGAGATGCAGATCCCTCAATGGAAAGCTGAGAAGGTTACTCCAACTGGCAGGAAAGTTACTCTATGGGGGCAGTGATCATTGGACAGGGATGTTCCTGAGATAGCATATCGAGGTCGCACACTGCTCCTGCAGAGCATACAGGCAAACATTTGTTCCTTTGGGCTCCCTAGAAGTAATTTATTATTTACATTTCCGGGGCCGTTTTTGCTGTATCTTTGTTAAACGTGGGTTAGAAGGTGCTTTGGGGTGCTTGTGTTTCGTTGATTCGCATATTAAAAGAATACAACTTTTTTTAATTTCAAAAATATACTTTATTTATAAAATATTTTGTTGATCTGTACAATTGGTGGTGCCATTCACAGGCGCACCTTGCATTTCTTTACATACAGAGATCGGAATTAATTATTTGTATATACAGGTCTGTACGTTCACCATCCATATATTTAGTTGAGGCTTCAGCGGAGCCCACTTACTGAGTGGGCCCCCTGCTCTTCTTTGGCAGGCAGATGTTACACAGTGGTCTTTCCCCACCGTGCCTTGGCGGCAGCTGCCCCAAGCTTCAGCGTGTCCCCCAATACGTTCTTCTTTGGCAGGCAGATGTTACACAGTGGTCTTTCTCCACCGTGCCTTGGCGTCAGCTGCCCCAAGCTTCAGCGTGTCCCCCAATACGTAGTCCTGGACCTTGAAATGTGCCAGTCTGCAACTCAGTCAGGGTCAGCTCCTTCAGCTGGAAGATCAACAGGTTTCGGACAGACCAAAGAGCGTCTTTCACCGAGTTGATGATCCTCCAGACACAGTTGATGTTTGTCTCAGTGTGCGTCCCGGGGAACAGGCCGTAGAGGACGGAGTCTCGTGTCATGGAGCTGCTCGAAACGAACCTCGACAAACACCACTGCATTCTTCTCCCGACTTCCTTTGCGTAGGCACATTCCAGAAGGAGGTGTGTGACAGTCTCATCCCTTCCACAGCCCCTCCGAGGGCAGCGTGTGGTGCAGCAGGGAGTCCGGGTGTGCATAAAGGATCTCACAGGCAGAGCCCTTCTCACCACCAGCCAAGCCATGTCTTGGTGCTTGTTGGAAAGTTCTGGCGATGAGGCAGTCTGTCAAATGACTTTGACAATCTGCCCAGGGAACCGCTTAACAGGATCCGTCCTCTCCTTTTCCCAAAGGATATCAAGGACACTACGTGCTGACCACTTCCTGATGGACTTGTGGTCAAAGGTATTTTTCTTCATAAATTTCTCCACGAAGGACAGGTGATACAGAACGGTCCAACTGCTCAGAGCGTTCCACGGCAGCGAGGCTAGGCCCATCCTTTGCAACACCGGGGACAGGTAGAACCTCAGTACGTAGTGACACTTGGTGTTTGCGTACCGGGGATCCACGCACAGCTTAATGCAGCCACACACAAAGATGGCCATCAGGGTGAGGGTGGCATTGGGTGTGTTTTTTACCCCATTGCACAGATCTTTATACATCAAGTCCCTTCGGACCCGGTCGATTTTTGATCTCCAACAAAATGGAAGATGGCCTGGGTGACTGCGACGGCACAGGTTCTGGGAATAGGCCAGACATGTGCCACATATAACAACACTGACAGTGTCTCACACCTGATGACCAGGTTTTTACCCGCGATGGAGAGCGACCATTGCTTCCATCTGCCCAGTTTCTGCCTCACTTTCCTGATACGCTCCTCCCAAGACTTGGCGCATGCCCCAGTCCCTCCAAACCAAATACCCAGCACCTTCAGGTGGTCAGTCCTGACACTGAAGGGGATGGAGGATTGGTCGGCCCAGTTCCCGAAGAGCATGGCATCGCTCTTGCCTCGATTTACCTTGGCCCCCGAGGCCCATTCGAACTGGTCACATATGCACATTAGTCTGTGCACGGACAGCGAATCTGAGCAGGCCTCAATTTACCTTGGCCCCCGAGGCCCATTCGAACTGGTCATATATGCACATTAGTCTGTGCACGGACAGCGAATCTGAGCAGAAAATGGCGACATCATCCATGTACAGGGAGGTCTTAACCTGTAGGCCCCCACTGCCAGGAATACAACATTTGGAACAGGCTTCAGCCGTCCTGAGGGAAATCCCTTTGAGGTTGGCAATAGTTACTGCATTGGTGTAAACTAGATGGCAAGCCATATTTAGGTTGTGATTGTCTCATTAATTCCAAGCAACTTTAATTATTATTTTCCTTCTGGTTTTTCCATTCATAGGAAGACTAGAGATATAGACTATTATCTAAATGAAAAACTTCAGAAATTTGAAGCACAAAGGGACTGCGAGTTCAGGACTCTCTTAAGATTAACATGCAGGTTCAGTTTGCAGTTAAGAAGACAAATGCAATGTTAGCATTCATTTCAAGAAGGAGTGTTGGAGGCTGAGGGTTAAACTTATAGGGGTTTATAAAGTCATTAGGGGCATGGATAGGGTAATTAGATAAGACCTTTTTCCTGGGTTCAGGAAGTCCAGAATGAGACGGTATAGTTTAAGGTGATAGGGGAAAGATTTAAAAGGGACCTATGGGACACATTTTTCACACAGAAGGTGGTGCATTTATGGAATGAGCTGCCAGAGGAAGTGGTGGAGGCTGGTACAATTACAACATTTAAAAGGCATCTGGATAGGTACATGAATAGGAAGGGTTAAGAAGGATATGGGCCAAGTGTTGGCAAATAATTTAGAATATCTGGTTGGCATGAACGCATTGGACTGAAGGGTCTGTTTCCATGCTGTACATCTCTATGACTCTATGAATTTATGCACTGCTGACACTGAAATGCTGTGCCCAATTTTGGGTCCATATCTAAGGACAACTGCGTTGGTATTCAAAAGAGGTGGTTCACAAGAATGATCCCAGGGATGAAGGGCTTGTCATATGAGGAGTAATTGAGGACTCTGGATCCATACTTGATGGATTTTAGAAGGATGAGTGGGAGAATCTCATTGAAACTTACAGAATGCTGACAATCCTGGATGGTGTGAACATGGAGAAGATGCTTCCACTAGTAGGAGAGACTAGGACTAGAGGGCACTTCCTCAGTGGGAAGGGACAATCCTTTAGAATTGAGAAGAGGAGGAATTTCTTCACCAGAGGGTGATTAAACTGTGGAACTCATTGCCGCAGAAGGCTGTGGAGGCTAGCCATTGAGAGTATTTAAGACAGAGATAGATAGGTTCTTGATTAGTCAGGGATTCAAAGGTTATAGAGAAAAGGCAGATGAATAGGGTTGAAAAACACATCAGTCATGATCGAATGATAGAGCAAACACAATGGGTTTAATGACCTCATTATACTGCTATATCCTATCGTGTCATGGTCTTCATTGTGTTTTAGCACTCACTTATTAATAGTCACATCTCCTGAAATATAACTAATATCAATCATATAAAATTCCTTTAAAGGCTGCCTACTCATTTAAAAATGAACAACAAGATGCATCAAGTATGGTGCCATAGGGTTCGGTCCTCGGGCTCCCACTATTTGCAATCTATATTAACAACTTGGAATTGGGAATAGAAAGTACTATTTACAAATGACTCTAAATTATTTTGGAAAGTAAGTTACAATGAAGAAATAAGAAATTTACTGACAAATATAGATACATTAAGTGAAGGGGCCAAAATTTGACGGATGAACTTTGAAGTTTAAAGTGGGTAAGTGTGAAGTTATGCATTTTGGTCAGAGCAATAGAAAGACAACTTACTATCTAAATTGAAATGAACTTCAGAGTGCTTTGGTGCAGAAGAATCTGGGTGTGATCTAGAAAACTAGTATGCAGGTATAGCAGGAAGATAAATGGAATTTTGACATTTATTATTAAAGGAATGGAACATAAAAGTAGGAACTGGACAAGCCGTTAGTGAGACCGTGCCTGGGTATTGCATACAATTTTGGTCCCTTTACTTGTGGATGGATGTAATTGTACAGCAAGAAGTTCAGAGGAGGTTCATTACTTGATTCCAGAGATGAGGGTTTGGCTTTTGAAAAGCGATTGAGCAGATTATGTTTATACTCTTTGGAGCTGAAAAGAACGAGAGGAGATCTAATTGAGGTATGTAAAACGCTAAAAGATTTGGACAAAGTAGATGTAGAAAGTATATTTCCTCATGTGGGGCATTCCAGAACAAGAGGTTTATTTTAGGAAAAGGGATAGCAGATTTAAAACAAGAGATGAGGAGAAGTTACTTATCTCAAAACGTTGTGAATCTGTTGAATCTACTACTCCAGAGTATGGTGGGCACTGAGACATTAAGTAAGTTTAAGGAGGAGATAGACAGCCTGAAGAGTTATGGAGAGTCAGCAGAAATATCGAGTTGAGGCTGAAATGACATCAGCAATGATTGCAACAACTGCAGAGCAAGGTGAAGGGGCTGAACTGCCCTCTCCTGCTCCTAGTTCTGACATTCTTATCACCTCTTTCCTGGGAAAATTGTCATCTTGCCCTAAATTGCAGGCAGTTTTTGCTTTGGCCTGCACCCAAGGATTGAGTAATGATTGCTTTAAAAACATTTTATTCAACCTTAGCATATTTAGATAAAGATACATCTATACAGTTATTCCAGATTGAATTTGGAACTGAAATTCAGGATAAGAGGAATGTCTATTAATCCTTGTGTAGCCAACTTACTCCAATAGAGAATCTTTTTTTAAAGCTCTTCTTTCATTTGACTCAGAAGTGAGCTTCCAAATATAGAACATAGAACATAGAAAGGTACAGCACAGAACAGGCCCTTAGGCCCACAATGTTGTGCCGAGACTTAATCCCAATGTAAAATATAGTAACTTAACCTATGCAACCCTCAACTCACTGCTATCCATGATCATGTCCAGCAGTCACTTAAATGTCCCCAATGACTTCGCTTCCACCACCTCAGCTGGCAATGCAGTCCATGCATTCACAACTCTCTGTGTAAAGAACCTACCTCTGATGTCTCCTTTATACCTTGCTCCTAATATCTTCAAACTATGACTTCTCGTACCAGTCAATCCTGCCCTAGGGAAAAGTCTCTGGCTTTTGACTCTATCTATTCCTCTCATTATTTTATACACCTCAATCAGGTCTCCTCTCTTCCTCCTTCTCTCCAGAGAGAAAAGTCCAAGCTTACTCAACCTTTCTTCATAAGGCAAGCCCTCCAGTCCAGGCAGCATCCTGGTAAACTTTCTTTGCACCCTCTCCAAAGCCTCTGTATCTTTCCTATAGTAGGGCGACCAGAACTGGACACAATATTCCAAGTGTGGTCTCACCAGGGACTAGTAGAGCTGCAGCAAAACCTTACGGCTCTTAAACTCGATACCCCTGTTAATGAAAGTCGAAACACCATATGATTCCTTAACAACCGTATCCACTTGGGTGGCAACTTTGAGGGATCTATGTACTTGCACACCCAGATTCCTCTGTTCCTCCACACTGCCAAGAATCCTGTCTTTAATCCTACATTTAGCATTCGAGTTCGACCTTCCAAAATGCATCACTTTGCATTTATCCAGGTTGAACTCCATCTGCCATTTCTCAGCCCAGCTCTGCATCCTATCTATGTCGCGCTGCAGCCTGCAGTAGCCCTCTATACTATGGATGACACCTCCAACCTTTGTGTCATCTGCAAATTTACTAACTCACCCCTCAACCTTCTCATCCAAGTTATTTATAAAAACTACAAAGAGCAGAGACTCAAGAACAGAGCCCTGTGGGACCCCACTCAACACTGTCTTCCAGGCAGAATACTTTCCATCTACAACCACTCTCTGCCTTCAGTCAGCCAGCCAATTCTGAATCCAGGTAGCCAAATCTCCCTGTATTCCATTCTTCCTGACTTTATGAATGAGCCTACCATGGGAACCCTATCAAATGCATTGCTGAAATCCATATACACCACATCCACTGCTTGACTGTCATTGACTTGTCTTAACACCTCCTCAAAGAACTCAATAAGATTTGTGAGGCATGACCTGACCCTCACAAAGCCATGCTGACTGCTTTTAATCAGACTATGCTTTGCCAAATAGTCCCTCAGAATCCTATCCCTCAGAATTCTTTCCACAACTTTGCTGACCACAGACGTGAGACTGACTGGTCTGTAATTGCCAGGGATTTCCCTATTACCCTTCTTGAAAAGAGGAACAACATTCGCCTCCTTCCAATCCTCCGGTACGACTCATGTGGAGAGTGAGGAGGCAAATATCCTCTCCAGCGGCTTAGAAACCTCCTATCTCGCTTCCCAGAGCAGCCTAGGATAAATCTGGTCTGGCCCTGGGGACTTATCAATCTTAATGTTTTCCAAAATTTCGAGCACATCATCTTCATCAATCTTGATCTGGTCAAGACTGTATCCCAGCTCCTCTAAGTTTTCATTTACAACAGGTTCCCTTTCCTTGGTGAAAACCGAAGCAAAAAATTCATTTAGGGCTCAGACTCCACGCACAAGTTCCCTCTGCTATCCCTGATCGGTCCTACCTTCTCCCTGATCATTCTCTTATACCTCACGTATGATTCAGTGATTCAATCCTGTTTGAACTTAAATTAGTAAAAGTAAAATTAAGTTGTAAAAGGTTTTAATTTTATTCACAAAACAAGGAAGTAAGTTCATTGTTTGAATTTTATTTAAAAGTGCATTTCCTCTAATAAATTAAAATTCCACTAATAGTCAATTTTGCAGCATTAAAGTAGAATTTTATGGCTTTAAACACAACCTTTTAGTCATGTATTTTATCAGCTGATGTGAAGATGATCATGTTCTTCATCTGGGATGTTTGTTAAGATACCCAATGTTGTGCAGGAACTGCAAAACTAGATATGCACCCAAAATATTCTGCTGTAAAGTTTATCACAGATGATCATGCTTTGAATGGATTGATAGCTCAATATTTCCTTTCCTTGCACTTTTGGTATTCCTCTGATATGCATTTGCTTTCAGGGGATGGTACACAATTTTATGCTTGATTGTGTTAGGTGCAACAATCCTGGGTATGCATCTCCAGGACTCAAAGTCAATATCAAAATGTCTTCTTGCTACATGCCAAGACTAACTCAATTTTGACTGCCTCAATATGGTGTGGATGCTTGGCATGTTTGCACGAGTGGGCAACTCAGTCTCTAATATGTTGTCCTGTCATCTGCTACTAAGGCAGCTCAAGTAAGAGTGGTTGAGTTTCTTGTCATAACACTGGTACACAGTCCAAGTCTCACATGCATAGGACTGTCGCTCTATTCGCTATCCATTTGATATGCAGACTTCGTTCCCTTTACTCTTAGACTGGCACCTGAAATCTGCTGTAGTCGACAATTGCTTTGGCAACAATTCTATGTCACACATCATCAGTACAGGCAGCTTGATGGACGGTGATGTAGGTATGTGAACTTAGCCACTGTTGACATGTTAGACTTATGAAATGAAACCTTGGGCTTAAGACAGGGATTTCCTATAGCTGATTGGCATAGAGAAAATTCATGCCACATTGCATGCCAAACTCTGAATTTATCAGCAAACTGGAAATTGCAAAATATGACCTTGAAAGTCCTTGGTCTTTACAAGGAATTGACTCCAATTCAGCAACTTTCCATCCATTCCATACCTGATTTCACTGCCAGGGTCACTATCATGGAAGGCATTGAAAATCTTGCTGGAAAAGAGAAATGCTAACGAGCATTGATATTGGTACACAACCTTGTTTAATGTGAGGTGCTGCATTTTGTAAAGGCAAATCAGGGCAGGACTTTTCCACTTAACAGTGGAACAAAGAATTCTTAAGGTGCAAGTTCCTGGTTCCTTGAAAGTAGAGTCGCAGCTCGATAGCATAGTGAAGAAGGTGTTTGGTATTCTGGCCGTTATTGGTCAGTGCATTGAGTATAGGAGTTGGGAGGTCATGTAGCGGCTGTACAGGACATTGGTTAGGTCACTGTTGGAATATTGCATGCAGTTCTGGTCTCCCTGCTATAGGAAGGTCATTGTGAAACTTGAAAGGGTTCAGAAACAATTTACAAGAATGTTGTCAGGGTTGGAGGGTTTGAGCTATAGAGAGAGGCTGAATAGGCTGGAGCTATTCGCACTGGAGCATTGGAGGCTGAGGGGTGACCTAATAGAGGTTTATAAAATCATGGGGGGCATGGATAAGATAAATAGACAAGGTCTTTTCTCCAGGTGTGGGAGTCCAAAGCCAGAAGGTATAGGTTTAGGGTGAGAGGAGAAAGATTTAAAAGGGACCTAAGGAGCAACTTTTTCATTCAGAATGTATCGTGTATATGGAATGAGCTGCCAGAGGAAGTGGTGGAGGCTGGTATAATTACAACATTTAAAAGACATGTGGATGGGTACATGAATAGGAAGGGTTTAGAGGGATATGGGCCAAATCCTAGATTAATTTAGGATATCTGGTCAGCACAGACATTTTGGACTGAAGTATCTGTTTCCATGCTATACAAGTTTATAAATCTATGACTATAACTCACTTGGCGACTGCGAATAAGTCAATGTGCTGACTGTCATCTAGAACACAGATAAGCACACCCTCCTTTATTTTCCAAAGGTCCTTATGCTGACTGTGTCAAAGGATTGGGCCAGGTCAACAAATGTGGTGTAAAGGTCCATGTTCTATTCTTGGCACTTTTTCTGGAAATGTCTAACTGCAAATACCACACTTGTGGCCCCTTGACTTTTCCTGAAACTGCACTGACTCTTTGGCAGCAGATCTTAATCAAGATTTCATACCAATGTAGTCTTGAAAGATCTTGGCTTAACTTTTGCCACTAATGGAAGAGATTCCTCTGCAACTACTGAGTTCCCTTTTGCTTGTATAGCTGGACAGTGGAGGCAACTTAGTATTTTTTCTTGCACCTATATAAACCGAAAGAGTACAATGAGTTTCTTGGCCAAATATTGACCTCCAAGACTTGTGGATCTTAGCTAAGATAGTATCTTGTCCAAAATAACATGCACACAAGTCTTCAGTGTGTTATATGTAAATGACTACAAGCTACCTTTAATTTCATCACTTGTTAAGAAAAGTCACAGTCAAATGCTGAAACAATTATTTAAGCTTTATTGCCTGTAGCAACCAAAATAAAACCCCTCAAGTTAGCAAGTTATACCTCACAGACTAACTTAGCCATTACTTAATTAATGGTGGAATTTAGTGATGATTCCAGCCAGAAGTGCCTGTCTCTGGATATGCCCAGAGTTCTTGAGCACTGTTGTTATTCTTCTGCTGAAGAATACCAACTTTGAATTCTTACAGGATTTTTTTTGTCTTGTTAAGCCACGGTGTGATATTATTTATGACAATTCTGAAGCCATCATGTCTGTTTCTTGTTTGCTTATCAGGAGTAGATTTGCTGTTCGTTGATACATTTGGTGTCAGTTGTCTGTTTGAAACACAGTCTGTTCTGCATTATCTCCTTAAATTGTTCTGCAGAGCAATAATTTTTCCTTGTGGCATAAGGCAACCAGCTATCAAGCAGTTGTTGAACCAATTGGTTTATGAAACTTCAACTTCTCCTTTTCCAGAAATGGTTAATTGACGTATTGCTTTTAATTCCTTTTCCCTTTGTCAAGGGAAACTGTTAATTCCAGAAAGAGTTATTGCTGATTCTTTAATTCCATGAACAGCGAATAACTGAAGTCTACATTGTCACAGTCCCTCCTCATTGTTGATCATTTTTAATATGATGAACAAACAGTAGTATAATAGGTCATTTTCCACCACACTGGTTGAGTTGCTACACTATTCAAAATTAAATAAAGTGCACCATTTAATTTTGGGGTATAGATAAATGTAAACCAATAATCAATACATTAATTACAAAGTAATGATCAGCAAATAAATTACAAAACAAAATAGGGTAACAAGCATGCCAATAAAGAAAATAAGCTATTACTGTGAAGTAACATAATACTACACCTGATGTAGTTCTATCAAATTTTGTGTTCAGCCATTCACTTGTTGCTGACACCAACAGCATAACATAATAGAAAAAAAATCCTAGTACACAAAATACTAATAACAACAAGATGTGAAATTAATGCAAACCCAAATTTTCATGCATTTCAGATTCCAGATATCGTCCCACCAACCATGTTCTTTAATGCTTTTAATATCTGTCTTGATCTTCTGACTATTCTACTGAACCTTAATACATTACCTGTGTGCCATTCTCAAAATCCCCTTTATTTCTTCTAAATGTTCCCTTTGCTTGGCAATATGGACCTTATATCTTTGCTAAGATATAACTATTGCTCTAGCTGTGTCTATCAAGAGTCACAGATTTGTTTTTTCCTGATATTAACTAATTCCATTGTTCGTATGAACACGGGCATTTGAGGTTAAATGCAAAATGTTGAATTGGTGATGGGACAAGGCAGATTATGATAATGATATTCTTTTAGGGATGTTGTCACACAATTTTCTCTTTCACCCATATATCCAATTCTGATTATATTTTCTCAAACTGTGCTTGAAATTTCAAGACTGCAGTTAACTGTTCCATTACTGCTGGAATCAAAGTTAAAAATCACACAACACCAGGTTA
>NC_057712.1:69318891-69407956 GCF_004010195.1 Chiloscyllium plagiosum
GTCCAACACCGGCATCTCCAAATCATGACTGCTGGAATCAAAACTGTGTGTAGCTTATCCAATTGTGTAAATGGGATAGGGACAATCAATAGTTTATCAGTCTGTCGGCATTCCTTAAGTGCTGCCCCTAAAAATCTCCACACTTTTCTACTAAGGTAGAACCTCATTAACTCTCATCCAGATGGTGTTTTGGATCACTTCAGTACTTTGCACGTTTATAATGGTTTTTGTCTTCAGGGATAACAGATATCTCTGCCACAAGACCTATTCTGCTCATTCCAATACAAGTCCACACTTTAGTTAATTGCTTTAATTCAACAAATGAATAATTTATGTAAAGCTCCTGCCTGACCTCTCAATCATTCATTGCTGCTCATATACCTTTAACTTGAGAAGTTAACTGATTTAATCAATTACTTATAACACGATGTTTAGGCCACTAACTGTAGAAACACCTGCACCATAAATGTCCGCAGTGACTCCTATCAATCATCTGCACTTCATATTTTCCATCACGATTTTCTAACCCTCCTCATTAGCAACACCTTGACCAATTCCTTATAAATATTAGGTAAAGGTTTTGGACACCATGATTGTAACTGAATACCTGAGAGATTCAGAATAACTGGTACTAATTCACAAAGAACATTTTCACAAAATAATTCAGCCGTGCTTCACATAACTATCCCCTCCTCTGAGTACTTCTTTCTCTATAGGACAATCAAGAGGGTTGCTTCTGATGTAAGTGCGAATGCGATCTGAAGTTCTGCACAAATTGTCAGTGCAAATGAACTCGACTTCCCTGTTACCCTTACATGTAAAATTAACGCAGGAAGTTGTGGGCTGTCGGTCTGCACACACCAGTATTTGGTTACTTGGAAGAAAGTGCACAATTATCATATTAACTAGTACACGAACCGTAATTGTGCTAATGGACTGGTTGAATGCACTGACTTCTGTATTCCTGACCAAGGGGGTGGCATCTGTACTGGTATTATGACCCTCCATGGAGCCACAGAGAGGCTTTGGTTACATTGTACACATGCTCCATTGCCACTGAGTGTTGGATCTTTGCTGTTAGTGCTGTACTTCACTTGCAAAAGTCAGCAATGCAATTACAACAATCAACTTTATAGTTTATCTAAAGCTCAAAAAACAAATGCTCAAGGTAGTTTCCGCTCTTACTTACAGTTTATCAGTTTACACAAATCATCAACCTGAATTTTGTTCTTCCAAAATTTGTATTCATCTTGTTTGCTGCCTGTGAAATATACAGACACTTTGACCAATTCATTACTCCACCAACATGTTTACCCAGTGCTCTTACTTTATTGGACAAACTGCAGTTCAACCTTAGATTTATTCCTTTTTATTTTCTTTTTCTCTCTCTGTCTCTCCAGGGCATAGGAATTGATTGGACTTGGGGTCCAGCTTTCGCTAAATTCCCGTTCCAGTCTCTAAGTGTATCAGTTCCGGTTTTCTGAAGTGTATCAGAAAAGCATGCTGAACTTCTCTGGCAGTTTAGGAGATAGATCTTAGCTCTTCTTGTGGCTGACTATAGAGTTTACCTACATCCTTAACTAACCTAGTTTCAAAACCTGTCATTTGCTCGGCTACTTTTCAAAACACCTGGCTTATGGCTCTATTACTAGTCGTTTGCCTCAATCCTCATTTACGTTTTTACGGGTTTGTACCAGACTGGTATAGGTGGATACAGGGTACCTTTACTGGCTTACAATCATACCCCCTGTCCTGATTTGAAAAGTATGTGGTTTCACTCTCAGTTGATCCCCAGTTTGGACTGCCTCTTTTGTCCACTAATTTCTGTACAGGTACCAAACATAGAGAAACCCTCTCAGGCTGGAAAGCTGTGATTTCAAGACATCAATTTGACATTTAGAACGATCAGCATTCTGCACTTGTTGCTTAAGCTGCACTTGATGCAGTACTTTAGGTGCTGCCTGGAAACCTTTGCATTTGCTTTCAAGCTACTACACCTTAACATCTGACTCCTGAACCTGCCTCTGTGCCACCTCAGCATTTCTGTTCACTGTCTCAAATTGGTTTTGATAATTTGAGAGGTAAATTAACTTCTCTTATTTATCCATCTCCAGGGGTTTAATCTTTACCCTTAAGTCTTTGTTTTTCAATTGGAAAACAGCCCTTCCCTTACTGGAAATCTCTAGGGCATCAAGTTTCTGTTTTAGCTCTGTGTCTTCTGACTATAATTCCACACTTTCTGACTGTAATTCCAGACTTTCTGATGGTAATTCCATATTTTCTGACTTCAACTCATTTATCTCAGCATTTCTCTGTTTCAATCCATGCTTCACATACCAAGTCTCTGCAGAAAAACAATAAATTCACATCAGCCCATCCTCTTTGGGTGCGCACTTTCCAAAGGCTTTCCTAACTGACTTTAAAAAATGGTTCCATACACTAGCACTCATAATATCACAAGCTTCATTACACTGTATCCGCTTTGACAGTTTCTGATTCACATAGTCCTTAATCAGGTTCTCTCAATCAGGTTTACTGCCTGCCATGGTTTTGCTGACAAGTTTCAATGCCAACTTCAAGATTGCAAAGGTTTGAACATTCTAATTAAATCTAAAAAAGGTGTTGATTCAAATACCAGGGACACCAATTGTTGCGTATACATTGCTACAAGCTACCTACACTTTAGCTACATATTAACAATTGGCAAAGACAAAAAAACTAAAACAATTATTTAAACTTTATTGCATGTGGCAACCAAAATAAAATGCCTCAAATAAGCAAGCTAAGCCACACAACCCAACTTGGCCATTACATGATTAATGGTGGAATTTAGCTAATGATTCCGGTGTTCGTCTCTGGGTATTTTCACAGTTCGATTCTTGCGAACTGTGATTGTCTGGAGTTCTGCAGTTGAAGAATCCCAAGGTTGAATTCTTATAGGATTTTCTGTCTTGTTCTGTGACATTATTTATGAACTTCTGAAGTCATCAAGTCTGTGGCTTGCTTTCTTATCAAGAATAGCTTCTCTGTTCCTTGTTACATTTGGTGTTAACTGTGTTTGAAACACAGCCTGTCCTGCCATTAACTCTTAAATTGTTCTGCAGGACAATCATTTTTCCTTGTGGCATAAGGCAGTTAGTTGTGAAGCAGTTGTTAAAACAGCTTGTTTATGGACCTTTGACTCCTTCTTTTCCAGGGATGGTTAACTGACATAATGCTTTTAATTCCCTGTTCCTTTATCTCAGGAAACAGTTAATTCCAGAAAGAGTTATTGCTGATTCTTTCAATCCCTGAACATTTATTGAAGTTCTGAAGTTTACATTGTCACAAGGGATTAGACAGAGGATGTATATTTTATTCAGAAATGAATTAAATCTGTAACAAAATCCAGGTGCTTGGGAAAATTAGTTATACCATGTTCTCTGCTGGGTAGTACAATGTTCTTCTGTTATGAATGAATTATGTGTGCTGTAGGATCATATTAATAAAGACTTTGTTGTGATGTGAGCAATGCGAACAATGTATTAGGTTATTTTGATGTCTTGTCTCTTCAAAGCACCTTGATGCTTTGCTTGCATAAGGTTTAGAGTCCAGGAAGTGATAGTTTGTATAATGGATTATACATCCTACTGAGACTTGAAGCTTGAAATTTTCCAAATACAATATAGGAATATGAAAGAGAAATTTAATAAATTACTGAGTGAAAATTGCAATGAATACAGAATAAACATCACTTTTCATGCTTTACTGCAATGTCTAATACCCATGTATGAGCTAAATGACTCCAAAAAGGACACTCTTGTTAAATAAATTATTGCATTTATCTAATTACTATTATTCAAACCTTTAAGCAGATTTATGCCTATTGCAAACACTCTGTTTAAACAAATGCTGTCAATAATTGGCATTTATTGTATTTGACATTGGTTGGTTAGTTTCTTCTCCGAAGACATCAAAAAAAGTTAGCTTTTTTGGATTTAAATAATAGTGCATTATGTTTACTGTTTAAACATCTGTAACTAACTAAGCAGCTTATACAAATATGTAAACCAAGTTAAAGGGACAGTCTTAAGGGCTGAATTTTATGTTTTTCCAGGATGACAAGCAAGGGGAATGTCAGGCGCCACGCCTACCATACAAGTATTTTATCGGCACCATGTATGGTGCTGGTTACATTGATTAGACTAGAAAGAAGGTTCTGCTGAAAGAATTTGAAGAGGTTGGAGCCACACTAAAAAGCAAGTAATAATCTTATGATTACTATCTGAACCAAGGGCCAACTAGCATTAAGTAATAGAAAACAAGTTGTTAAATGTAAAACAGCAAATTGGGCCAAAGGGAGAAAAATGGAAAAAAAGGCAAATTTAATGGCTCTTTCGTTAAATATGGATGCCACTCAAAACAAAATGAATTAATTAACAGCACAAGTAAAGGTTAATGGATATGATCATACAGCCATTATGAAGACATGGTTACAAGGAAATCAAATATTCAGCTAAGTATTTGAATAGACAGGAAGGAAAGAAAGGGAGTTGGGTCGCATTGTATGTATGATATAGAATAAGTAGGACTGCACAAAATGATATTGGATCAGATTATGTAAATTCCGTATGGGCAGATGTAAAAAATAAGAAGGGAACAAAGACAAGTCTCTAACAGTAATTATGCAGTAAGACAGAGAATAAATGAGGATCATACATTAATCTTCATGTAGTTTGGGGAAATGAAATTGGCAAAGAGAACCAGGAGAAAGAATCATTAAGTTTGTTCAGGACAGTTTCATAGAACAACATGCTCTGCAACCAACAAGAGATCAGGCTATTTTGGATCTGGTAATTTGAAATGAGGCAAGTTAAATAAATGATCTCAGAATAAAAGGCCCACTAGAAAACAGTGACCATAAGATGGTAGAATTTGGCT
Organism: Chiloscyllium plagiosum; assembly: GCF_004010195.1. Classification (NCBI taxonomy): domain Eukaryota; kingdom Metazoa; phylum Chordata; class Chondrichthyes; order Orectolobiformes; family Hemiscylliidae; genus Chiloscyllium; species Chiloscyllium plagiosum. Next base: position 69,323,812 of record NC_057712.1, read on the forward strand.
CAATTTGAGAGTGAGAAATCTGGGCTGGAAACGACGGTGTCAAATTTAGCTAAAGGTAATTGTAAAAGAGGGAAAATGCTAGATGGAATAGACTAGGAAAGTTCAGTAGAAAAAACATAGTTGGAGAACAATAGAAGACATTTAAGAAAATAGTTCATGACTCTCAGCAAAGACATATCCGAGTGAAGGCAGTAATGTACTATAGTCAAGTTTGCAAATGACACAAAAATAGATGGGAAGGTAAGTAGTAACAGTGACACAATATATCCACAGAGCGATATAGTCAAGTTACATGCATGGGCAAAAACTTGGCAACTAGAATGTAATATGAGAAAATGTGAGGTTATATACTTTGGCAGGAAAAATACAAGAATGGAATATTATTTAAATGTTGTAAGATTGCAGAAAGCTCCAATAAAGAAGAATTTGGGGATCCTAAACCATCAATCACAAAAAGCTAGTATCCAAGTTCAGCAGCTAATAGGAAAGGAAAATGGAAGATTAGTCTTTATTTCAAAGGGAATGAACTACAAAAGTAGGATTGCCTTGCTAAAACTACACAAAAACACTAGTCAGACCACCCCTAGAGTACTGTGAACAGCTTTGGTTCTTTTATCTAAGGAAAGATATAGTGGCATTTGAGGCAGCCCAGAGAAAGTACACTAGGTTGATCCGTGGTATGGAGGGATTTTAGTATGAGGAGAGGGTTGAGTAGGTTGGGCTTGTACTTATTGGAGTTTAGAAGAGTGAGAGGACACCTTATTGAAACTGATAAGATTATTGGAGTGTAGATAAAGAAAAGTTGTTTCTCCTTGTGGGAGACTCTAGGACGAGAGGGCATAATCTCAGAATGAAGAATCACCTATTGAAGACAGAGGTGAGGAGGAATTCTTTCTTTCTCTAGGTGTTGAGTCTGTCATTTTTTTTTGACTGAAGAGGGCAGTTGAGGCTGGGTTTTTAAGTGTTTTCAAGGCTGAAATAGACAAATCTCAGGGAAACAAGAGTAATGGGGATAAGGCAAAAAAATACAATTGAGGGTTTTCAGAACAGAATGATCTCATTGAATTATGGAGCAAACTAGATCTGCCAACTAGTCTACTCTTGCTCCTACATTTTATGATCAAGGCTGAGGATAATCCACAAAGGTCATTGAAATATATATTGCCCAGAATTTTCATCAGGAAGATTTTCTCTCTGCTGAAGTCAGAAAGCAAGTGAAACAGTAGTGAATAGGAAACAAGACAAAGGCCTTTAAACTTATCTACAAAACAAAACATCTCAAAGTCAACTACACCTTAGTAACATCAGTGCTATACGTACCACTCAATGTATTTGTCTGCAAACTTTCCAATATCTTCTCTTCATGAACAATCCAGAGAATGATCTGAATATCTTTTAACTTCTGTCTTTTTAAAATTCGTGTCTGATGTTATTCTGTGTAGTGTGTTGTGTTATTCCTTTTCCCATAATTAATAACAGAAGAGTGAGTTTATTAGCAACTTAAGAAAACCTAGATAAGTTGGATTGTTTAAAATATACAGAGGATGCTTGATTATCTGGTATTCAATTATCCAAATGTTGAATAATTTGGCAAGATCACAAGGTCCCAATGCTCGGCTAAACTATGTTATTGATTATCCGGAATTCGATTAACCGAATGAAATACTCCCCACCCATGTCCTTCGGATAATTGAGTTTAGTCTATAAATTAATTTATATTGGGATAAAGGCATCCATAAGGAAAAAAATCATTTTCTATTTAAGCTATTGCATCAAGGTAATAATTGAATGAAGAAGGGAAGCCAGTTGATCGGTCCTCATGTGGGAGCCTGACAATTTGGAGTTCTCATCTGAAACTGTAATGAATTGGGGACCTTTCCCAGGATCTGGTCGTAACAGTGTGCAAGCCTGCCAGTTGGCCTTCTGTTACTGTCAAAGATTTATAGAGGACCCTGGTTCCAGTACGCCACAGGTCTTTGTGTAAAATGTAGAACCTTCTTTTTTCAGTGTGTACCTGTTGCCAGATCTACAACAGCACTTGTAGCTGTGACGTAACATCTGATGATCGGTCTCAGTTTCTATTGTAGTCTGGGTAGAAGCCAGCTAATGTCTCACTGCACCAGAGGAGACTCAGTTACAGGTCATTTGATCCATGGCTTTCTACCACACTAGGTCAGACTGCTATCATAATGCCTTCAGACTTCAGACATCAAAAGGGCAGACCAGCACCTGCTCTCCAACAAGTTATTGGATTGTTGAGAGGCTGTTGCAGGATATGAGCAGTGTTAATACTGAGTGAACATGCTGCCTTCGCTCAGGAAAACAGTATTTGTGCTCCAATCACAGTCACTCCATCAATACTTTTGCTGTTGTCTCTCAACAGTCGGATAGATTCGCTGTCACCCGTGGTTGTTAGAATTTTGAAGCCTCTAGACCTGTGGCTGATTCTGCACATTTTAAAAGGTCATCTGCAGTCTCTCTCTTCGAAAGTTGGCAACCTCCCATCGCCTATACTGTAGGTGCTAATGGTAACATCTTGTAGGCAACAAGACAAGCAAACTGCTATGACACAGGCACAAAGGACATGAAGACTGAAGAATAAAAACATTGTTTTTATTTCTGCATGTAGTTGTGCTACTTGATAAAAGATGTTATGGATGGTAAGAGAGAAAGTAGTGGAACCATAGCTGCAGTGGGAAACAGAGTCCAAGGAAGAACTCTCAGACAGTTTATCCAGCAGAATGACTTCCGGCACTATTGTAAATCTTCTTTCTGGGCAAATTAATGTGTCTGCTCAACTTGCTTTTTTTTTTGTTTAAAAGAGAAAACAACAAAACTGGATCTCCTTACATACGGATCCTCCAACACCTCCTAAATGCAACAATGGACAGTGTACTGGGGCATGTTTGCTTTATTTCTTGTACTCAGCTGGAATAATTTAATCACTAATCTGTTTTATATGACTGTGAACTCTCATGTCACCTGGTTTAAGACATGAAAGAAGTGGCAGAGGTCTGCTTCTCTGGAAAGCCCTCCTTTCCTTCATCCACTTTTCAGAGTTTACCCTATCTAGAGCCTCTTCTTTATTTGTTCATCATGTTGTAGAGCCAGAGGGATTACAACTACAAGTTTCATAGCTGTTGTAGATTTAATATCATATATGTGATCAAAATCTCTATTCTTCCCTAATGAATGAATCAACTCATCAAAAAGCATCCTAAAGCCACAGTACTTTTAAAACTTTCTCACAGAATAAGTAATTCAAAAGCATCTCACATGTAAATTAGATGTCTATCTCTTTAAATAGCAGCAATGGATATCCCTAGCGCAGTTAAATGCATGCTCAGTTGAGAGTAATTAATATATATTTCCACTGGAAATGCACAGACCAAATTTCTACAAATCAATTAGAATGAGTGATTGAAGCCACAATCCAATAATTCTTGTTGCGTCTGACATATGCACAACAAGCTGGCACTAACAACCATGCCAGCACAGGACACCACATGGGCCATGTTATTTCACAGTCTAAGCATTCTATTCACCCATCTGTTCATGGCTTACATACTGACAGAAAAGACAGTGAATAATATCAACAGTAACCTTAGGATATTTCTGTACAACAAAGTGAAGGTGTCAGCTTTGGTTCAGAGGTTAGTGATGCTCTTGTCATGCAGTCCATGCAAATCCTGCACTCAAGTTTCCTCAAACTTGAGAATAAATTTTAAACTGATACTTTCGTATTCATGAAGTGTACACTGGTATCTTAATAAGACCTAAAACTAAATACAATCTCAGGTGATTGTAAAAGGTTGTGTGGCACTGCTTTGAAGAAGAACAGATACGCTGATCAATACTTCTCACTTGAACAAATAATCTGTGGTAGTGATTTTGATTATTATTACATCATTGGTCATGGGACATTGCTCTTGACTGGCCTCCATATTTCTCACATTAGGATAACACACTTGACTGTAAAGCGCTTGGGATGCCTGTAGTTGTGTAAAGCAGTTAATTGAAAATCATTGATTGTACAAAGAGAGTTGTTAAAACATTGAATATTTAAAGATATATGTGCTGTATCAGTTAAAAAGCTGGGGTAACTTATACAACATAATATTTTTGTTTTATTTTGACATACCTTTATGAACATTATGATCAATTAGACTTGCTCACAGATGGACATTAATATTTAGTCAATAAATTAAAGGTACATCTTTGATTGTCCCTGAAAAGGCATTTGGGTTTTATCTGAAAGAAGAAATGTGGGCAATCTCTGGGATCCTAGCCTAGATCACTATTAATGATGTTCAAAACTCCAGTGCTTGTGTGCACATAGAGTCACAAGATGTACAGCACGGAAACAGACATATTGATCCAAATCGTCAATCCCATCTAGATATCTTGAATTAATCTAGTCCCATTTCCCCGCATTTGGCCCATATCACTCTAAACCTTCCTATTCATATACCCATCCAAATGCCTGTTAAATGTTGTAATTATACCAGCACAGTCATTTCCATTGGCAGCTCATTCCATACATGCACCACCCTCTGCATGAAAAAGTTGTTCCTTAGGTTTCTTTTAAATCTTTCCCCTCTCACTCTAAACTATACCCTCTTCTTAGGGACTCCCCCACTCCAGGGAAAAGAGCTTGTTTATTTACCCGATCCAAGCCCCTCATGGTTTTATAAACCTCAATAAGTTCACCCCTCAGCCTCTGACGCTCCAGGGAAAATAGCCCCAGCCTATACATCTCCCTATAGCTCAAATCCTCCAACCTTGGCAACATCCTTGTAAATCTTTTATGATCCCAGTCAAGTTTCACAATATCCTTCTGATGGGAGGGAGACCAAAATTGTACATAATATTCCAAAAGTGGTCTATCAATGTCCTGTATAACTGCAGCATGACGTCCCAACTCCTATTCTTAATTCTCTGACCAAAAAAGGAAAGCACACCAAGCACCTTCTTCACTATCCTATCCACCTGTGACTCCATTTCAAGGAACTATGAACCTGCACTCCAAGGTCTCTTTGTTCAGCCAACACTCCCCAGGACCTTATCATGAAGCATTTAAATCCTGCCCTGATTTGCCTTTCCAAAATGCAGTACCTCACACTTATCTAAATTAACTCCCTTTATCACTCCTCGGCCCATTGGCACGTCTGATCAAAATCCCATTGTACTCAGGGGTAACCTCCTTCGCTGTCCACTATACCACCAATTTTGAAGTCATCTGCAAACTTACTAACTATACCTCCTATGTTCACATCCAAATCATTTATATAAATGATTAAAAAGCAGTGGACCTAGCACCGATCCTTGTGGCACACCACTGGGTCACAGGCCTCCAGTCTGAAAAGCAACCCTCCACCAACACCCTCTGTCTTTTACCTCTGAGCCAGTTCTGTTTCCAAATGGCTAGTTCTCCCTGTATTCCATGTGATCTCACCTTGCTCATCAGTCTACCATGAGGAACCTAACTGAAGTCCATATAGATCATGTCCACTACTCTACCCTCATTAATCCTCTTTGTTACTTCTTCAAAATTCAATCAAGTTCGTGAGACATGATTTCCCACACAGAAAGTTATGTTGACTATCCCTAATCACTCCTTGCCTATCCAAATATATGTAAATCTTGTCCTTTCCTCCAACAACTTGCCCACTACCGATGTCAGGCTCACAGGTCTATTGTTCCCTGGATTTTCCATACCACCTTTCTGAAATATTTTTTACCACGTAGCCAACTTCCAGTCTTCCAGCACCTCACCTGTGACTATTGATGATTCAACTATCTCAGCTAGGGGCCCAGCAATCACCTTCCTAGCTTCCCAGAGAGTTCTAGGGTACACCTGATCAGGTTCTAGGGATTTCTCCACCTTTACGCGTTTTAAGACATCCAGGAGCACCTCCTCGGGAATATGGGCATTTTCCAAGATGTTACCATTTATTTCCCCATATTCTATAGCTTCCATGTTCTTCTCCACAGTAAACACTGATGCAAAATACTTGTTTAATATCTTCCCCATCTCCTGTGGTTCCAGATCGTCAAGAAATCCTATTCTCTCCCTAGTTACCTTTTTGTCCTTAATGCATTTATAAAATCCCTTTGGATAATCCTTAACACTATTTGCCAAAGCTATCTCATGTCCCCTTTTTGCCCTCCTGATTTTACTCTTAATATACTCCTACTGCCTTTATACTCTTCTAGGATTCACTCAACCTCTGCTGTCTATACCTATGCTTCCTTCTTTTTCTTAAGCAAAAACTCAACTTCTCTAGTTATCCAGCATTTCCTACATCTACCAGCAGTTGCCTTTCACCCTAATAACACACTGTCTCTCGACTCTCGTTATCTCATTTTTGAAGGCTTCCCAATTTCCAGCCATCCCTTTACCTGCAAACATCTGACCCCAATCAACTTTTGAAAGTTCTTGGCCTTCCTCCAATTTAGAACTTCAGTTTTTAGATCTGGTCTATCCTTCTCCATCACTATTTAAAAACTAATATAATTACAGTTGTTGGCCTCAAAGTGCTCTGCAATGACATCTCTGTCACTTTCTCTGCCTTATTTCCCAAGAGTAGATTAAGTTTTACACCTTCTCTGTTAAGTACATCAATATTCTGAATCAGAATGTTTTTTTTGTACACATGATGTCGAATAATTGACACACTTCTTGATCCAACAAATCAAAATATTAATGTCTTTATTTATTACCACTCGTGTACCAATTTATTGAATCTGGCTTGCAAGTTTTTTATGTCTTTGAATCCTGTTCCTTCTCTGTGAGTTTCTAAACCAAAGATGCAGCATAGTGACAAACAAATCATAATTCTGAAAGCTACAGAAAGGGAGGTACAATTAGCAAGCTTCAACGTTTTGTACATTTTGAATATATAATTGCTCATTAATTCAACTGAGCCAGGTCAAGACTGATAATGAGGATAACATTTTTGGAGTCCAAGTCACAACTGACAGGATTAATCACTTCCTTTATATAAATTCATGAAGCATTCACAAGCAAGTCAAGGTGAGTTAACCAAAGAAATATTGTCTGCTTCCAGTGAGTAAATGGTTTTAGCTTGGCACAAATCCACAGCAGCTTGAATATACATAAAGGGAAGAGACAGCACAGCAGTAATTACTAAAGACGAGGTGGGGTCAGTGGTAATTACTGTCTGATAAATGTAAACAAGGCAAAAAAATTACAGTCTAGAGGGCCCTAAGTTCTGTCATATGAACCATGTTATTAGGTCCTGTAATACACTTCATGATTGTGCCATCTTCATTAACAATAGAACAAGAAATGTAATGACATCTTTTAGCACTTCAGCACAAAATTATGAATGTTTTGTGATGCAGAAAGAGTAAGCATAGCTTCAAAATGGCTGTGCTCCTCAGTGATAAATGCATGTCTTCATGAAATACACATTGGATGCATCAGAAGGAATGAAATACACTGAATAGCATTTCAGAATGGAGGGATGGGGGATTTAATGCAAGGTACTTCTTGGAACTGGTTACATGTTCATAAAAAAGTTAAAAACTGTTTTTGGTGGGAAACGTGATGTCAATATTGGGGATTAGTACATTTTCTCATTTGAAATACAATGGGGTGGGATTGGTTTAAAAGCTCATAGCAAATCAGGAATTGCTGTTACATTGTGCCTTTGCCCTCATGAAAGGTTTAATCCTTTCAATGTCAGTTTCAGGTATCCCGATGTCAGATGCTGAATAAAAAACTCTTGCCACCTCGTTTTCAGAAAACTCCTTAATGCACAGATAACATGTTGTGGATTCTCTGAGTGATACCATTCAGCTTTAGACAGTTTTCTGCTTTGTGTGAATGTTGATATGGAATTGGGTTAAAGCTGAAAATGTGTTGCTGGAAATGCACAGCAGGTCAGGCAGCATCCAAGGAACAGGAGAATTGACGTTTTGGGCATAAGCCCTTCTTCAGGAATCCTCCTGAAGAAGGGCTTATGCCCGAAACGTCGATTCTCCTGTTCCTTGGATGCTGCCTGACCTGCTGCGCTTTTCCAGCAACACATTTTCAGCTCTGATCTCCAGCATCTGCAGTCCTCACTTTCTCCATGGAATTGGGTTAAGACTACTCCCACTCATTTTACATATGCTTCATACAGACAACTGGGAAAAAAAACTCTTATCCTTTCTCACTTAGATGGCAGTTCCTATTTTCTTATTGGAGAAATAACATTTTTAATTCAAAAACTAAATGTTTTGTGCATCTGGTGCAACAGAAAGCATGAGTTATAGGTTACAAAGTAGAAAATGCAGCTTTCTTCCCTCCTCTCTTTGCAATTTCTTAACATACATATGTGTCAGTAAAATGTCAAGGAGCCAAATTTTAAAACATCACAACAGTCTCATCACTGGAGAATTTGCACAGAGATTGGGCATGGCAGGAGCTCAGCCATTTTTGACCAGACATGTGCATCCAATTCAGCCAATTAAAGGTGCAATTGCAAATCATTTTTATGAACTGTTGGCATGTTGCTCATAGGAGAACAAACACCTCCCTTCCCCCTTCATGAGGCAGCCTGCATCAATATGGCCTTCCAGGAGGTCAAAGGCAAGATGGATGCAAATTCAGAATATGCTTGCTTCCTTCAGCTGTGGCCATATCTCTTTGTGGTGCTGTTCAGGCTTCTCTGCTATTGATCATCAAATTGAGCTGGCAAGGTCTATAACTCTTAATTGGTGCCAATGTGATGCTCAGTTATGAGAGTGCTTCCAGAAAGATTGCTGCAATCTTGCTGACTATGCATGAAAACTTGGAATCTGCACATGGTCTGATGTTGGGATCAACCTCTTTCCAATTAAATCCCATCCCTATATTTGATCTAGATCAAATGGTTCATATCCTTGTCTCAGTTAATAACTGTGTTGTTTTGATGTAAAAGTAGTACTTTGGTTTAATTCATGCATTTTGTGGTTGTTGTGACAATGGAATTAGCAATATTTGCTGTGATTATTCTGCAAAACATCACATTTTTTGAATGCAGACATCCAAAAACCGCTGACAGTAATTCATGACTCCTCCACAGCTGAAGTCTGTTAAAGTCCTTGCAAATGAAAATTGATTGTATTGATGTGAAAGTCTACTTTCTAAGCTATCATTTTCATTGTTAAAAACCTCTGTAAACTTTCATCATATTTAATGAGACACAATTGTTTTCTTTAATGGCAAACTGTGTTATAATTATTGCTAAACAATCTTTCTGGTCCTGAGAAACTAATTTCATATTTGTAGATCGTCATATGACTCCCTCCCAGTATAAAAACATCATAGGTTTTTAAAATAATATAAATTAGCTATTTGAGAAAAAGGATTCTGATATTTCAGCCTCCGTCTTAATCTCATAACATTGTTCCAATTTTTATGTCATTTCTTTTAAATTTCAAAAAGTAGATGTGAGATCCTGGTTATTACTTTTGGTTTGTTTTTTATAACAATTTAACTGTTTGATGAATCACTGACACCGGACACCAGAGACCTCTTACGGCTGGTGCCAGCATGAAATTTACATTAGAAAAGAGGAAATCCATACCATAGAGCTTGCTCGAGGGTTGTAGGTAGCTTTCTTTGGGGTCTGCAATAAGCATCATTGCTTTACCATTGACCTCAAAATCTAGGCCTTTGTATTTAATATGAATTAAGATATTAGCTGGATATATAAAATCATAACAATAACAGAAAGTGGTGGAGAACCTCAGCAGCTCTCAGAAAGGTTCTGAAGAAGAGTCAATGGACTTGAAATGTTAACTCTGCTTTCTCTCCAGAGATGCTGTCGGTCTCGGCTGAGTTTCTCTGGCAATTTCTGTTTTTGTGTCAGATTTCCAGCATCTGCAGTTCTTAATTTTAATTTATGTAAAATCATAGGCTGGCAATACATTTCTGGTATGTGAGTACATTGGAATATGCTGATTTTGTACGAGTAGTGATGGTGGTATTGGCAGTTTTGACTGTCAATACTCTTCTCAAACATATAGCAACTTCTGGCGTCCGTATATGCAAAACATTTTAATGGAAACATTCAGACATTGCTATAATGCTTCCATGTTTCTGTACAGGATACGTTCCTCTGGTTATTCACAGTTAGAGTAGAAACTGTACTCAACCAACCTGGATTTTGCAAAATCTAATCAAATTTACTGGAGATATATGTGATATATATGAGATATATCTGCAATTGAACAGCACTTGTTGAACAACCCTGAGCATGCTAATATCTGCACTAGCAACAAATTTAAACTAATCAGTTGAGCTCATAACGTGGCTCAATTATGGTTGTACACTCCATACAATTCCTATGCATGGATATGTTCTCTAAAAACAAAGATTCAAGCCTTGCACATTTATTCCATTACCCAGGATCCTGGTGAGCCGTTAGTTTAATTTAACTTTCTCTATTTCAAATCTGGAATAATCAGAGTTGATTTTCTAATAGTGGCTAGGTGGTTAGCACTGCTGCCTCACAGTGCCAGGGACCCAGGTTCAATTCTAGCCTTGGGTGAACATCTGTGTGGAGTTTGCACATTCCTCCCACAGTCCAAAGATGTGCAGGCCAGCTGAATTGACCAAGCTAAATTGCCTGTAGTGATAAGTGCCCTAATCAGGGGTAAATATAGGGTAGGAGAGTGGGTTTGGGTGGGTTACTCTTTGGAGGGTCAGTGTGGACTTGTTGGGCCGAAGGGCTGTAGGGAATCTAATCTAACCAATTATATTCAAATAATACTAAAGCAACCAATCTGAACAGTTATTATTCTAATGCTACATCTAAACTAATCCCATGCTTGTATGCTTTGTTCTTCTGTCTTGGGCCTTCTTTCTATTATTTGTGGAAAGTCTTCAGTTTTCTCAATCTTTTTCTGTAAAATTTGTTTTAGATTCCTCTGCTGCATAGTTCCTTGAAATTGGAGTTGCAGGTGGACTGGGTGGTGAAGAAGGCATTTGCCACACTTGCCTTCATTGTTCAGTGCATTGATTATAGGAGTTAGGATATCATGTTGTAGTTGTACAGGACATCAGTGAAGCCATTTTTAGAGTACTGCTTCCATTCTGGTCTCCATGCTATAAGAAGGATGTTGTTAAGTTTGAGAGGCTTCAGAAAAGATTTACAAAGATGTTGCTGGGATATGAGGGTTTGAGTTTTAGGAGAGTCTGGATATGCTGGGGCTTTTTATTTCTGGAGTGCCAGAGGCAGAGGGGTGTCCTGAAAGAGGTTTATAAAATCATGAGGGGCATGGATAGGGTGAATAGTCAAGTTCTTTTTCACGGGGTAGGAGAGTCTGAATCTAGAAGGCATAGATTTAAGGTGAGAGGGAAAATATTTAAAAGGGATCTGATGGTCAACTTTTCCATACAGAGTGTAGTGCATATATAAAATGAGCTGCCATGGGAAATGGTGGAAGTGGATACAATTACAACATTTAAAAAGCATCTGGGATGGATACATGAATAGGAAGGGTTCAGAGGGATATGGGCTAAATGCTAGATCAGTTTCAGATATCTGGTCAGCATGGACAAGTTGAACCAAAACTATATGACTCTATTACCGCTCTTACTTTAAAACCTATCCATGGTGCGTTTGGTGCAGTCTTAATCTCTGCTTTCTCTACTCATCCTATGACTCTGTCTTTGTTTATAAAATATCTTGGAATATCTATTGCAAATACGGAGTTACATAAATACAAGTTATTACAATTAGAAACATTCTAAAGTGGAAAAATAAGTGAGTGCCCACTCTGTGGGTCAAATTACATATTTATGTGTTATAGCTTGCCTAATGCTATAGTGGAAATTGCATTGAAATGAAAATGAGAATAGCAGAATAATTGAGGCAATTAAACATGTTTGTTAAACTTAGTTTGCCTCACCAGATTAACCTATGTCTTCTCAATTTTCAATGGCACCTTCAACTATCATTGAGACACAAATTGTTTCTTGAGTACATTAACAATACACAATAGGAATCAAATGACATTCACAGATACATTTTAACAATAGTTCAAGTCACTGTTGATACGTGTGGGAAGTTATTATTACTAATTATGCATACATTCATGCAACCATTTGCTTCCCTAGTTTTGTGTTCGGGATTATCAAAAGGGAATGTGGGAAATGTTGGCCTTAGCTTTTGACCATCCAAAACCTATGATAGTCTAATTTGAACTATGTCTCTTGTGATAATAGGAAACTCCTGCTTAATAACGAAGTGCCTTCATTAGAAAACAAACATGAAAGCAATGGCTTGTCATTTCATCTACATACAAACAAACTGCTTGGAGTTCCATAACCATGGTGATTCATAGCTATATTAACAAACTGAAAATACTTTGAAGAAGCATAAATATCTACTAAAATGCATAAAACCTGTGGATTGAGAAAATATCTTGTCCCTTTGAATGTTATTTTGTTTCATACCAATCAAGCAATTCTAAGATGATTGGAAAACAAAATAGTTGGGAAAAAGGGCATACTAATGAGAACCTTAACTCATCTAGTAAAGCTATTTATCTCACAAAGACATACCGATAACAGAAGTGCCAAATACACTGTTGCTTTCACATTGCACAGCATTCTATGGCATTTAATGGAGGCATGGAATGTACTAGAACACCACTCTTGTCGGCAGGTCTGATAACAAAGTTAGGGTTGGACCTAAGAGAGCGTAGTGTGGCAATTTCGGAAGAGACAAGGTTAGAGTGGGTGAGAGGAGCGAGAAAGTGAGACAGCCAATGTCAAGCCAACAGCTTTCAATGAAGAAATCGAGGGCAGGTAAGAGGCCAGAGGAAGGGGTCTAAGCAGAGGGTGAATGCTGGAGGTGGGTGATGGGATCAGTGGTACGAGGGGGTGGGAGTTTTTGGGGGGGGGGACTTCTCCCCAAATAAGTGCACGTGGAGATGGAGGTGGCGGAGAAACAATTCAACCTCATGATGAGCCTTAAATTCATTAATGTGGAGGCATAAATGTATGAAGCTGAATCCTTTGCTGAGGTTCAGCCTCAGAGAGGGAAAGGTCAGGAGATATGGTGAACCCTAACTTTGTTATCAAACAGGCCAACAAAGTTGGTGCTGTTGTAGTCTTGCACACTGACCTTTATCTTGCGGAGGCTTAATGCAGCTCTCGGACTTCTTCCTACCACCCACTGGGCCATGACCGCACATCTGATCATCAAGACATTGTTGCCAATGTGACCTCATTACCTCTGGAGATTTTCCCCTCACTGCCTCCAAACTTATCATCTCCCAACCACGGATAGCCTATTTCTACCTCCTTCCCAAATTCCACAAACCAGACTGCCCTGGTAGGACCATCTTATCAGCCTGTTTCTACCCCACTGAGCTCACTTCCTCCTACCTTGACTCCATCCTCTCTCCTCTTATCCAGACCCTGCCCACTTACACCCGTGATTCCTCTGATGCCCTCTACCATATTGACAATTTCCAATTCCCTGACCCTAATTGCCTCCTGCTCACCATAGATGTACAATCCTTCTAGATCTCCATTCCCCACCAGGGTTGTCGGAGAACTCTCAGCTTCTTCCTCAACAGAGGCCTGAACAATCCCCATCCACCACCACTCTCCTCCACCTGGCTGAACTTGTTCTTTTACTGAACAATTTCTCCTTTAATTCATCTCACTTCTGCCAGGTCAAAGGAGTGGCTGTGGGCATTAGTACATGTTCCAGCTATGTCTGCCTCTATATGGAGTATGTGGAATGATCCTTGTTCCAGTCTTACACTAGCCCCCTCCCACAACTCTTTTCTCGATACATCAATGACTACTTTGGTGCCGCTCATGCTCCTGTCTGGACATTGTAAATTTGTTAACTTTGCCTCCAATTTCCACCCCTCTATAATTTTCACATCATCCACTTCTGACACTTCCCTTGCTTTCCTTGACCTCTCTGTCTCCATTTCGGGGAATAAACTGCCCACTGCCATCCATTACAAAGCCACTACAGCTTGTCACACTCCACTTCCTGCGAGAATTCCATCTCATTCTCCCAGTTCCTTGGCCTACATCGCATCTGTTCAGATGATGCCACCTTCCAAATCAATGTTGCTGACATGGTTTGCTTCTTCCATGACCGTGGTTTCCTACCCACTGTGGTCGTCAGGGCCCTTAACCGCATCCAAACTATAACCCCTGCTTTCGCCCTTGTCCCTTCTCATCACTCACAACAGCGCGATTGGATTTCTCTTGTCCTCACTTTTCATCCCATCAGTCTCTGAATTCAAAGGAACATTCTCTGCCATTTCATACAACTCCAGCAAAACGCCACTGCCAAACACATTTACCCCTCACTCTCCTTGTCTGCATTTCACAGGGATTGGTCCCTCCTGGACACCCTAGCTCATTGCACAGCCACTAACACCATTCACCCTCCCCACCTTCTCACAGCACCTTCCCATGTAACCACAGAAGGTTCAATACCTGTCCCTTCACCTCCGTCCTGCTCACCATCCAAGGGCCTAAACAGTGTTTCCAGGTGAAGTAGCATTTCACCTGTACCTCCTCCAATCTTGTGTATTGTATTAGTTGCACCCAATGTAGCCTATTCTACATTACAGGAACAAAACACAGACTGGGTGACCGGTTTGTGGAACACCTCCAGTCTGCATGCAAGGATGACACCGACTATCCCATAGCCGGTCATTTTAACACAGCATCCTGATCACATGCCTACTTGTCTGTCCTCGGCATGCTGCAGTGTTTCAGTGAATCAGAGCACAAACTGGAGGAACAACATCTCATCTTCTGACTAGGCACTTTCCAGCCTTCTGGACTTAATATTGTGAATGAACTCCCATTTCTTCCATTTCTTTTAGCTTGTTACATTCTGTTATCATGTACTGCCTCAACTCCCCCATCCCATTGGGACTGTCTCCTTTTAAGTCTGGGAGGAGACACACCACTGTTCTGTCAATCTCACATTTCGATCTCTTAATCTGAACTATCAACATCTTTTCTCCACCAGTACCATACACCCCACCACCATCACACTCCTCCCAATCTATTGCATAAATGCTATCCTTTCCACACTTCACTTCAGCTCTGATGAAGTCATCTAAACTCAAAACATTAGATTCCTGTTTCTCATGGATGCTGTCTGACCTGCTGTGATCTCCAGCATTTGTTGTTTTCAGTAAGAAAATAAATTGGCTGCACTGTCATAAGTGCATTTGGAGAAAGGGTCCCTGAAATTTCTTGGGGATTCTGCGAGACTCCTGCAAAAGCCCCAGCAGAAGGAACCTTCAGAGAATTAGGATAAATGACTAAACCTCTTACCTACACTAGTTCTTGAGGAATTAATTGGTATCAGCCACAGATAAGACTTCTGCGAAATTTCAAGGCCATGGTATTGTGAAATAACAGTTGAGAAAGTGTTGTGAATGGATCGTTAAGGAAGTAGAGCTAATTGTTATGTATTATGCTCAGTAGGAGAGGTCTGTTCAAGTTGTTCAAGATGGTAATAATCTCATTGCATTTACTCTTGAAACAGGATCAAGTGAGGAGGGAGAGGGTGGAGCTGATAACTGGAGCTGAAGAAGAGAATAAACAAGGCCAAGGCTCTGGTGCTGTTGCACTTAACTTGAAGACTGTAACAACAAAATAGGTAGCATCTGACAACTGCAACTGTAGAATAACAAGTCAAGCTTTTGTGAAAAAAAATAGCGATGTCATGGGAATGTTGTGGGCAAAATGGTTGATGAGTTACTGTTATGTTGGATTCTTTTGATTTTAAGGTGCTTGAAAAAATATGTAAGTATCCATGCTATAATTAATTGAGAGAGAGAAGGAGAGGGAAGGAAAAATAACAAGTCCATTGTTGATTTTATTCTTAGGTGGTAAGGTTTATTGCATTGGTTCATGTTTGTACCAACAACATAGGTAGAAAGAAGAATAGGCGCCTGCAGCAAGAAAATAGGGAGCTACCTAGCAGATTTAAGAGCAAGATCTCAAAGGCGGTAATGTCTGGATTACTCACGGTGCCATATGCTTGTCAAATAGGAATACAAAGGAACCTCGATTATCCAAAGGACACGGGTGGGAGTATTTTGTTCAGTTGATCAAATGCCGGATAATCAAATACAGGATAACATAGTTAGCCAAGCATCAGGATCTTACGATCTTGTTCAGATAATCCAAAATTCGGTTAATGGAATACTGGATAATCAAGGTTCCTCTGTAGTCAAATCAAATACACGAATACATAGCTAGACAGTTGGTGCTGGAGGGAAGGTTTTGGATTTCTGGATCACTGATTCTATTATTTGGGAGGGTGGGACCTGAAGAAGTCAGACAGGTTACATCTGAATCAAATAGAACCAACATCATTGAGGCATAGGTTGCCAATGCTGTTAATGGGGATTTAATTTGGTAGGGGGATGTTAATGGAGGTGAAATAATGGATGATGCACAGAAAAATGTAGAAGAAAAATCAAATCAGTGTGGAACGCAGAGCATATGTAGTCATGTTATGGCATAAGGAGGCATGGCAAAGCTGAATGGCATTTATTTTAATGAAAGGAGTCTTGGGAGTAAGGCAGATGAGTTGAGTTGAGGTATGACATTATTGCTAAGGGAAGACAGGTCTGGGAGCTCAATGTTCTTGGGTATAGAATCTTCAGGAGAAGAAATTGTAAAAGATGAGGTGGTATTGCAATATTGATGAAGGAGTAAATTATTACAAATTAAGAAGGACGGTATCTTAGAAGATTTCTCAATTGAGGCATATGAGTTAACTTAAAAACAAATAGGGTGTAGTCAGACTACTGGGGTTGTACTAAGGCCTCCAGCCAGTCAGGGAGATATAGAAGCACATTGGGTTTGGAAGGTACTGTCTCAAGGTATTTGGAGAATTTATGCATTGCATCTCATAGATAGTACACACTGCTGCTACTGAGCGCCAGGGCTTGAGGAGTGGATGTTAGTGGATGCGGCATGAATCAAGCAGGTTGTTTTGTCCTGGATGGTGGCAAGCCTCATGAGTGTTGTTGGAGCCACATTCACGCAGGCAAGTGGCTTTGTCGATGGCTTTGGAGAGTCAGGTGAGTGATTCTTTGCAGTATTCCTAGCGTCTGGCTTGCTCTTGTAGCCACTGCATTTATATGGCAAGTCCAATTGAGATTCTGATCAAAGGTAACAGTAGGGGATTCAGTAACCGAAGTTGACAGTAGGGGAGTCAGTAATGATAAAGCCATCGGATATCAAGGGCACTGGGTGGATTGTCTCTTATCGGAGATGATCATTGCCTTGCATTTGTACGGCACATGTTACTTGCTACTTTCCAGCCCAAGGAGAAAGTGCAGATGCTGGAGATTAATGTCAAAGCATGTGGTGCTAGAAAAACACAGCCGATCAGGCAGCATCCGAAGAGCAAAACTATTGACATTTCGAGTATAAGCCCTTCATCAGGAAGGGCTTATGCTCGAAATGCTGATTCTCCTGCTCCTCGGATGCTGTCTGACCGGCTGTGCTTTTCCACCACCACACTACTTGAATTTCCAGCCTAAACCTGGATATTGTCCAGGTTTGTTGCATTTAGACATGGACTACTTCAGTACCTGAAGAGTCACAAACGGTGAGGAACATTGTACAATCATCAGTGAACATCCAATTTATGGCCTTATGATGGAGGAAAGGTCATTGATGAAGCAGCTGAAAATGGCTGCGTCTAGGACTCTACTGTAAGGAACTCCTGCTGAGATGGCCTGAAGCTGAGATGACTGATCTCCAACAACTACAATCATGTTCCTAGGTGTCAGGTATTACTCCAATCAGCAGAGAGTTTTTCCCAGTTTTGCTAGGGCACCTTAATGCCACATTTGATCAAATGTGGTTTTGATGTAAAGGACTGCCTGCACTCAATTCACCTGTGGAATTCAGCTCTTCTGCCCATGATTGAACCAAAGCTGTAATGAGATCTAGAGCTTAATAGCACTGGTGGAATCCAAGCTGGTCATCACTGAGCAGGTTATTGCTGAGCAAGTGCTGTTTGATACCACTGTTGCTGATACCTTCCATCACTTTACTGATGATTGAGAGTGGACTTAGGAGCAGGTTGGATTTGTTCTGCTTATTGTGTACATGACATACCTGGGCAAATGTATGCCAGGACATTGTGGGAAGCCAGGGATGAAGTTGGGGAGTCACTAGCAGACAGATATATTTGTAATACCAATCACCAGAGTGAGGTGCTAGAAGGCTGGAGGGTGGCTAATGTTGTGCCATTATTTAAGAAAGATGCAAGTAAAAGCCAGGGAAATATAGACCAGTGAGCATGACGTCAGTGGTGGGTGAGTCTTTGGACGGGATTCTGAGAGACAGGATCTATATACATTTGATGGTTTCCTTACCACACGCTGCAGACCCAGTTTGACAGCAATGCTCTTTAAGTTCCAAGCATTTCAATCAATAGTGCCAATTGCAAAAGCACTCTTGGTGGTGGACATTGAAATCCCCCCCTTCAGATGCATTTTGTGCTCTTGTCACTCTCCATGCTTCCTCCAAGTGTTGTTCAATGTGGACACTGACATTTCAAATTAGGGAGGACAGAACAGAAGTCAGCAGGAGGTTTCCTTGCCTGTAGCTTTCATGGGGCCCAGAGTCAACTTGAGGATTCGGGCAACTGTCTCCCAACTGTATACACTAAGGCACCACCTGTGCTGGGTCTGTCCAGACCAGTGGGACAAGACATATCCAGGGATAATGGTGATGGTATTAGATTATTGAGATTAGATTACTTACCGTGTGGAAACAGGCTCTTTGGCCCAATAAGTCCACACCAACCTGCCAAAGAGCAACCCACCCAGACCCATTCCCCTACATTTACCCCTTCACCTAACACTACGGGCAATTTAACATGGCCAATTCACCCTAACCTGCACATCTTTGGACTGTGAGGGGAAACCGGAGCACCCGGAGGAAACCAACGCAGACACGGGGAGAATGTGCAAACTCCACACAGTCAGTCGCCCAATGCGAGAATTGAACTCGTGTTTCTGGTGCTGAGGCAGCAGTGCTAACCACTGTGCCACCGTGCTGCCCACTGGGATGTTTTCTTTAAGGTATGATTCTGTAAGGTCGGGGTATGACAGTGTCAGGCTGTTGCTTGACAATCTGTGAGGCAGCTGTCCCAATTTTGAGAGTAATCCCAGATGTTAGTAAGGATGATTTTGTAAGGTTGACAGGGCTGCTTCTGCCTTTATCATTTCCAGTGCCTAGGTCAATATCAGGTGATTCATCTAATTTAATTTCTTTGTTGAGACTACATAATGATTAATACAACTGAATGGCTTGCTCAGCCATTTCAGAGAATAACTGAAAGTCAACCACATTGCTGTAGATCTGGAGTCACACGTAGGCCAGACCAGATGAGGATAGTAGATTTCCTTCCCTGTGAACCAATGAGTTCTCCCTAACAATTAGGAATGGTCTCATGGTCATCGTTCGGGTATTTATTGAAGTAAAATTTTACCATCAACCAGGATGATGGGATTTCACTCCATGCACCCACAATATAAGCAGAATACCTCGATTTACGATCTACTGATAATACCATTTGGCCATTGGTAGGAGGCAGAGAGTGATGGTTGAAGATTTATTTTGTGATTGAGAACCTGTGTCCAGTGACATTCTTGCTGTTTGCAGTATACATTAATGATTTGGACATGAATATAGGAGATTTCATCAGTAAATTCATAGATTATATTAAAATTGGTGATGTGGAAACTAGCAGGGAGGAATGCTTTAGATTGAAAAATATAGGCAGTCTGGTCAGATAAGCAATACAGCGACAGATGGAATTTAGTTCTGAAAAATGTGATGTTGATGCCTTTTGGAATGATCAACAAGGCAAGGGAGTATACAATGAATTATAGGACCCCAGGTAGTACTGAGTATCAGCAGGATCTCAGTATGCATGTACATAGATCCATGAAGGCAACAGGTCAGTTAGATCGGGTAGTGAAGAAGGCATAAGGGATATTTGCCTCCTTTTATTGGAAACATAGAATACAAGACTAATGTGGTTATGATGGAGCTATGTAGAACATTAGATAGGCCATAGCTGGAGTATTGTGTGCAGTTATGATTCCACACTATAGGAACAGAGTGCAGAGGAGATTCAACAAGATGTTGCTAAAGTTGGAGGGTTTCAGCTACAAAGAGGGATGATGTAAGTCCTGAAGCCTGGAGTGGCACATGGTTGAAGTCTACAAAATTATGAGGGTTATAGGGCCAATAGGGTATATACTTTTCCCCTTAGTAGCTGGGTCAGCCATTGGGGTCTTGAGTCAAGTAATGGGCAGGAAATTTAGAAGGGATTTAAGGAGAATTTATTTCACTCAGATGGTAGGGCTATCTGGAACCCACTGCCTGAAAGGGTGGAAGAGGTGGAAACCATTAAAACATATAATAAGTATTTACATGAATACTTGAAACAACATAAGATACAAGGCTAACAATTTCCTGAGAAACTAAGCAGACCTAGCAGCATCCCTGGAGAGAAAATAGACTTAATATTTTGAGTCCAGTGACCCCTCTTCGAACTGTTTGCGTTTCTGCTTGTTTCAGATTCTCAGCATCCACAGTTTTTTTTGCTTTAAGTTTACATACAAGGCTATGGGTAGAATGCTGGAAAACTGGATTATAATAAATAGATGCTCGATAACTGGTGCCAAAGACTATAATAGCTTTCCTTGCTGCAATACTCTATCACTCTAAGTTTCCTGCAAGTGAATTGTAGATGTGCCATGAGGGTTCTGAGAGATGGCACATGTCGGATGCCAAAGTCTGTGAATGGAGGGTGCATGTGGCTAGTGCCCATCGAGCATGCCTGAGATGTTGGTATCTGGTGCCCAACATGGAGGGCCTTTGGAGCAAGCAGTGAGCTGAATCACCAAGTACCTGTTCTGATTTCCATATTGAGATTTCTTGATGTCTAGTTTATTTGGCATGCTTGATAAAATGGAAATTCATCAGATGGGTTTGCCTATTAATAAGGAGTTAGATAAGCTATAATCCTCCCTAACTGTCAATTTGCTGCTACCTGGTGAGAAATTTGCCTCGCTGCTCAATAAAAGTGTAAAAGCTGCAGGAGATGCTCACAACCTCCAGGTTTGCCTCACTAGACTTCTCTTCTGATTCTGCCACGAATCACACTACAGCCCACACCACTCAGACCTCTATAAGATTCTGCTGTAAAATTTCCAATGGATAATATAAACAAGAAAAAAGTTAAGAAAGTGAGTGGCAGTCCCATAGAAAGTGAATCTGGGGAATTAACACTGGAAAGTTAGCAGATGGCAGATGATTTGAACAGGTAATTTGCATTGGTCTTCTCTATAGAAGATAAAAGTAACATCGCAGAAATAGTTATAAATCAGGAAAAGGAAGGGAGGAAGAACTCATGAAAATGGCAATCACCAGCTAAATGTGAATGAGAAAATTGTTAAACTTGGACTGTCAGCTCAAGATGTTCCCTACCAATTGCTAACTTGTATGCCAGCTTTTTTATGCTTCATGCATGAGGACTCCCAAATCCCTCTGTTCCATTGTTTTTGCAGTCTTTAAACTTCTCTATTCTTCCTGCCAAATTGCATAAACTCACATTTTTCCACATTATATTCCAACTGATAAGGTTTTTTCCCACTTGCTTAACCTGTCTGTCTATCCCTCTGCAGACAGTGTGTGTTATCCTCAGCACTTGTTTTACCATGTATTTTTTGTCATCTGTGGATTTGTTTATAGTACATTCATTTTCCTCATCCAAGTCATTAATATGTTTAGCAATAGAACTACCATAGAACTGGTCCCTATGGCAAATCCCTATTTACAGATTGCCACGCTGAAAATGCCCTCTTATCCCAACTCTGTCTTTGATTGATTAACCCATCTGTATTTATGCTCTAGACTGTTTTCATATTAAATAGCCTAATACGTGGCACCTTATTAAATACCTTCTGAGCAGTGAACATTGTTATTTATAGAGTCATAAAAATGTACAGCATGGAAACAGACCCTTTGGTCCAACCCGTCCATGCCGACCAGATATCCCAACCCAATTTGCGAGAACAAGATTGTTGCTGTTAAATAAAAGATGACCATCTCAGTGGCCTTCATTGTTTAGTTTTATGCCAATTTCAAGGATGACCAGGTACCTATGTGGCATCTCCCAATTCTTGACCTATAAATGTATGGGATGTCAATGATGCTATTTTTATCCCTTCCCTTGGACAAGGAAAGGCAAGCAGCCCGGATGATGGGATTCTCCACCATCACTGGCTTCTTGAAATTTGCAGTACATTCGAGATTGCACTGACATTGTCTTAATTGTGCCCGATCACCAACCTGCAGAGTTCATTTGCAAAAAATAGCTTCCAACCCAGCAACGTCCAGCTTATGTGTGACCATTGTGTAAGATTTTGAGGATGTGAACTAGATATCCTGGGAGCTGCAATGATGCAATATACTGAAGAACTCAAAGGGTCCTGCTTCTATGTTCCTTCGGTCATACAGGGCTACCCTCTCCACACCATTACAAAAGTCTCAGATTCACACAGTATACAAATACAATAAAACTCACACTTCCCATAGTAGAACAGACTGTCAGTCATGTTAAGATGAGATTTCAAAACCTGTACAACTTCAGCAGGGCCTCGCAATGTAGCCCAGAAAAGGTGTGTCTTATTCATGTGGAATGCTGTGGTCTTCACAACTAAGCTTATAAATGTGTTGCTGGAAAAGCGCAGCAGGTCAGGCAGCATCCAAGGAGCAGGAGAATCGACTTTTCGGACATAAGACCTTCTTCAGGAATCAGGATTCTTGAAGAAGGGCTTATGTCCGAAACGTCGATTCTCCTGCTCCTTTGATGCTGCCTGACCTGCTGCGCTTTTCCAGCAACACATTTTTAAGCTCTGATTTCCAGCATCTGCAGTCCTCACTTTCTCCTAGTCTTCACAACTAAACCAACAAAGTGGGTATGTTCTGGATGGGAAGAAAATGGCGATCAACAGCAACTTTCTGAGGCTGAAGATGAGAATAATGCCCAAAACATTGACAAGAAGGGCTTTTAAAGACAGCATGACAAAGCTATGCAGCATGAAGCATGAAAAGCCAGATTTGGACTTCATTTTATTGTATAATTTTCCACTGGTGACATGATGAGCATCCCTGCTCAATCTAAAGTACACGCGATCATGGTTATTTTTGCTTTTCTCAAACATTTCTAATGCTGAACAAATGGTCACAACCATGTGATTGCCTTTGTCTGGATCTGAGCGGGTGCCTGGTCTCCAGTAACCCTTTGAGTGGCAGAGCCCTGGGGCATTTCTTCCTTGGCCATCTTCAGCATCATTTTAGTGATGTGTTCACTAGAATGTGCTTCTGAGTCTAATCTAGACAGGGTGCAGGTAGAAACAAGCCTAGATAAGAGATGGAATTCGTTGTTTGAAAGGGATGAAACCTTGTGTTGATTGAGAATGAGTTAGAACTTGAGTTAATAAGAGAGCAGTGCAACATAGCACAATGAAACTCTTTTGGTTGGTTGGCCTTGGAGATCTCAGTATTCCCACGAGTAGTTGATGCCTCTCCAGCTAAATTAAGCATTTTCTTCTGATACGGGTGAGGAGTTTTACGTCAGGCATTGCACCACTGGTCTTCATCCTTTCAATCCAGTTATGAGACAATTGCTGAGGCTGAGTATGATGGAAATGTATGGAAGAGTTATTAGAGATTGAGAAGGAGCAGCAGAGGCAGGGGGATGTTTCCATTGAGAGAATAGCAAGTGTACATAGCAGCAGTTGTCAATAATTTGGGAGGATGAGGTAGATAAGAGCCAAAGGCAGAACATGAATGCAACAGTGCAAGTTGCAGTCCATGACCCTTAGTGAGATACGTGTGCAGTGGCAGGATTTGAGTTTGTGGTGGTTCTGTGAGGATGAGTTGGCAAACGAAAATGGTGGCACTTACGAGTGAGAAGATCATTGACCTTTTTGTCGCACTGGTGCGATGTTCTTTTAACCTGAGACACCACACCAATCTGGGCTCTCATTTCAGCTCAGGAAGGTTGGCTGTGTCTGGTGGTATGGTCTCCTTTGGCAGCCAGCTTAGAAAGAATGGCCTTCTCTTCACCACCCTGTTTACCAACATCTCCAGTTCCCTGTCAGTGAATAACATTTGAAGAACTGTGAAAGGTTCTTCCTGGTTTGTAGCACATGAAGTGCTGCGGAGTTCAGGTTTAAATATGGTGCTAGCAGCTTGAATGTCATAGAGTTCCAGCAGTGCAGAGCATTTCTGCTTGTCTTACTACATGAAAGCATGAAGCGGGTGCTGAAGAAGCCAGCTGCATAATGAATAAACTCAAGAGAAGATTGAGTAAGAAAATTAGACAGGAGCCAAGGCAGAATAGGTGCCAAGAATCTCACTTTAGAAAACAAAGGGAAATTTCAGCCAGTTTGTATGTTGCTGAAGGGACATAGAAAACAAGGCAATATTGTATATTGGAGAAAGTGAGAACTACAGATGCTGGAGAGTCAGTCAAAAAGGGTGGCGCTGGGAAAGCACAGCAGGTCAGGCAAAATCCGAGAAACAGGATGGTTGGCGTTTCGGGCAGAAGCCCTTCCTGATGAAGGCTTATGCCGAAACGTTGACTCTCCTGCTTCTTGGATGTGGCCTGGCCTGCTATGCTTTTCCAGCGCTACACTTTTCAATATTGCATATCTTGATCTTGCTACTTTGAATAAGTGCGTAACTATGGAAAACTGCAAAAGATAGCATAGCCCAGCCCAGGATAATATGAATTAACTTGGAAGATTTAGTTTTAAAATCCAGTACCTTCATCAAATTGGTAAAAGAGAAGACTTTAGCATTCTTTAAAACATGGGACTGAATGATATTCATGAGGTCATTTTGGAGACTTTTTTATTTATTCACAGGATGAGAACATCACCAGTTGGGCCAGCATTTATTGCCCAACCCTAACTGCCCAGAGGGCAGTTCGAGTCAACCACATTGCTGTGGGTCTGGAGGCACATGTAGGACATCAGTGAACCAAATTGGTTTTTCCTGACAATTGACCAAGGTTTCATGGTCATCACTAGACTCTTAATTCCAGATTCTTATTGCACTCAAATTCCACCATCTGTCATGGCAGATTTGAACACGGGACCCCAGACCATTAGTTGGGTCTAGGGACTAACAGTCCAGCCTATCACCTTCCCACTTCATACTGGTGCCATTTTGACTAAAGCTTTTATCCTATTGGCAAAAGGTTGTTCAGGTTTTCTACAGTAAACCAGGTTTCTATCACTTTTTTGAACATCAATACACAATGCGTGACTTATTTAGAAAATACTTTTCAGCAGAGATTCATGAAAGCAGCTGCAAAATGGACATTTTCTGTCATGTTGTATGACTTCAGGAAGGAGAGACATGTTTCCACCACAACATTTGGTGTGTTTTGATTCTGGTACTTAGATCTCTGACTGGATTTAGCAAGATACATTCTTTTAGCATATGAATGCCTCACAGGCACATCATTGCTGAATCAGTCCTCTGCTTTCTGGACACTGAGGTATAAGAAATTGTTTTCTTACTACACATCAGGTGAAATGCTTTGAGTTTGTTTTCCTGGTGGGGAAGTGTGCTGACATTGCATGTTGAGCTTCATTCATCAAATGGTTGAACAATCTTGTGCTGTACATTCCATAATTTCTCCTCAACTTCACAGCAGCTGGGACTTGCTATCAAGGTTGTGGTAAATGATCCCTGTCTTGTCTGTGGCTGCAGTAATATCATACTATTAAGTTCAGTTAAAATATCTTTTAGCTTCTATTAAATAGAGTTCTTAATAGTGTAGCACTTTGAAGAATGGGTACATTTGATAATTGCCGTTGACATCTGCTCTGATAATGGTGGTAGAGATGTGTGCTCCTTGTAGAAATAATGGAACTTGGAGCAAGAGATAAATTTATCACTTCTGTCAGGAAACTGTTCTTCACTAAGACAACCAAGCTTGACATTTTGCCTTCGACATTAATAGTCACTCCAATGTTCATACCATTGTTTGGTTTATACATGCGTGGATTACTCACACAAATATTGCAATAACCCTGCCCCTAATACTTGGGATGAAATTAATTTGGGAGGAACTGTATGATTCCAAAAGTCCTCTGAATACACCACATGCTCCCTATCATTGGAATTATAGTGTAATTTCTCTTGGGCTGCAACATCAGTGAGAGATGGAGCAAATACACCAAAAAAAAACAAGCTGGTCAGAGAGATAGGATGAAGGGCTTTTGCCCGAAACGTCGATTTCGCTGCTCCTTGGATGCTGCCTGAACTGCTGTGCTCTTCCAGCACCACGAATCCAGAATCTGGTTTCCAGCATCTGCAGTCATTGTTTTTACCCCAGAGAGATAGGAAGCAGAGGCCTCTTAGCAGTTGCTTTCCATTGTTCAAGGTACAAATCTACCTCCAGTAAAGCCAAAGATAGAGTGTTTGGAGACAGTACTTCAACAAGGAGTTGGCCAGGAGACCTTTGTCACTGATAATTGGTCAGTAGTCCACAGACCAATCAGCTATTTATTGCTCAGCTGAAGCTTTTTTCTACAAAGCCTCTAACTCCAGTTTGTCTTCACAGTTTGAATCAACAACTGCATAAACAACACTTATAATGAATGTTAGGTGACTTGCCTTGAAAAAAGTGAAGGAAGTGCGGTCTTTACAGGACTCACTTATGATCTGCCTTCTCTATTGCTGACTTGACCTCATCCCATTCCCTATCTCCCTGGACATAAAACTAAATTTTGTGGAATCTATGGAATTCAATGGCACAGACGGCTAAGGACGCCAGGTCAATGAGTATATTTAAGACTGAGATAGATTGGTTCTTGATTATCAAAGGGATCAAAGGTTATGGGGAGAAAGCGGAAGAATGGGGTTGAGAAACTTCATAACCATGACTGAATGGCAGAACGGACTCGATGAGCTGAATGGCCTAATGTCTGCTCCTATTTCTTTAGGTCTTTAAATCAAGATTATCTGTTAAGTTGGGAACATTCCTGACTCAGAGCTGAAAATGTGTTGCTGGAAAAGCGCAGCAGATCAGGCAGCATCCAGGGAACAGGAGAATCGACGTTTCGGGCATAAGCACTTCTTCAGGAGAAGGGCTGAAGAAGGGCCTGAAGAAGGGCTTATACCCGAAACGTCGATTCTCCTGTTCCCTGGATGCTGCCTGACCTGCTGCGCTTTTCCAGCAACACATTTTCAGCTCTGATCTCCAGCATCTACAGACTTCACTTTCTCCTCAACATTCCTGACTCAAACAATCTGCCTGGATAATAAAAATACAGCACTTGATATCAGGCAAAACAACAGTTTTACAGGACGGATTTGTTGATATCCACATGTTAAAGTGATGACAGCAGTTTCTATTAGAATTTTCCATGAAAAAAGAATCATAAAATTGTCTTAGAATGAGAATATGGGAATATACTGGAGGTGGTATTTGCAATGTCAGATGTTTCTGCAATTGACAGTCTTTCAAACTAATGCAGAGCTTATGTTAAACATATCAACATAAAAAAAAGCCTGAGTACTGTCATGGCAAAATGGCTTGAAGCAGACTTCTTTATGTTTTTACAGAAGACTCAGTTCCGGGGTCAGGTGCTTTCAGTGACCCTACCCAAAGAGAAAACTTGCATGGCTTCAGTTCATGAATGTTGGTATGACTTCTCAACTTATGATTGTAAAACATTAATTTTCTGACTTGATTTCTATGACAGTCACTCTTTGGCATGAGTATCTCATCATGCAATTTACTTTTTTCCCACAAAAGTATTGACTGTACTGAATATTTAAGAAATATATCAGTGAGGTGACAGAATGAGTCAGATACTGATCTTTTTCCTTCAGATTCTAATCCAACCCATATTGTTGAGGTCTGCTGCATGTCAAGGTTGCAAGTGAAGTGACTCTGTAAATACTGGTGGACAACAGGCTTTATTGCATTTAACACCCACACTGGACTAAAATCTTATCCTCAGTTGGAAAGGATTCCAACTAGACATGGCAGAAATTCTTTTCCAAACATAAAAAATGCACACTGTTATTCCAGTTTGCAGCTCCTTTATTACATACTTTAATGAGTTGAAACAATCATTTGTAAATCTACATATAATAATGGCAGATAATGCAGGAAACTAAGGATTTGGAGTTGTTCCAGAAAATCTAAATCTCTTGGGTTCTAGAAACATTGTGACATCTATGAAATCTCAATCAATCCTTGCGTATCAAGAATTCAATTCCTCCTCAGTTTTATAATGTACTTAAATTTCAATGCTTTTCATATAAAAAAGTCTAATTTATTGCATGAATTATTTTTGCTTAAACTATCAAAAGTTGAAGGATTTTTTGCTTTTTTTTTCCTACTGCTTCCATTTGAAGGAACTGCTGGTCGTTAGTTAAAAATAAAGGTGCAATTTCAATAAGGTAAAACACTTTATTTTTTATTTCATGCATCTTATTTTAACAGCTAAAACATGAACCACTGAATTTGCTGTGTGAGCTTAAAAAAATTATGTATATTCAGCAGGCTAAAGGTTAAAAGCTATGTAAGATCTATTTTATTATTCACTGCACCAATTCCTTTAAAAGTACCAAAGGTAATAACAGCAATGGCTCTCATCCAAAATGGGACATCCAAGAGTAATTTTGATTAGCAATTTACAATGATGCAATGAGGTAACTGCAAATCCAATTTTATTAGATCTAAGCACCAATGAAATCCTAATGTTGTCAAATAGAAAAACAGGATATATTGGAAATAGTCACCAGGTCAGGTAGCATGTGTGGCGAGCTTATGGACAGAATTTGCCAGTTCTGCAAAGTGGCTTTAGACATAAAGGGGTGGACTGGGGGGAATATACTCGACAAAAAAGTGTGAAGATCAGATTTCCAGTGTCTATCCATTTTCTCACAGCTTTGCTTGAGGTGGTGCGTCAGCAGTGACACCATCTCATGCAGCAGTAATGGGAATCCAGTCAAGTTAATTAGACAACCAATTATTACCAGTTATTTAAATAGAACAGCAAATTTTCTGCTCCTGGGTGTGTCTGTTCCCTGGTAAGTGTGAGGAGGGGTTGTACAGGTCCAGTCAATACTATAGCAGGACATAGATTTTAATGTTTCTGGTAAGACCACTATTTTTCCATGCCATGGCAATTCTTGGAGATACTTATCTTCGATTGGCATAGGCTAATGAAGTAGCACTGTTGTGCCTGAAATTGACAGAGGCTTCAGAATTTCCCTGCTTTTTGTGTTCATTGATCACACATTGAAGTTGCTTTTCCTTGCAACGGGCCAATTGTTTGCAGAAAACCAAAAACCAAAAAAATCTGTGGATGCTAGAAATCAGAAACAAAAACAGTAATTGCTGGGAAAACTCAGCAGGTCTGACAGCATCTGAGCAGGGAAAGCAGAGTGAATGTCTCCATCCAGTGACACCTCTTCAGACCTGATGGTAGCTCAGAAAAGGTAGGTATTTCGATGAATTATACAAATAAATCTGCATACAGTCTAACTTTTCAGAATATAAATAAATAAAACCAAGATTATAATACATAATGAAACAATTTACATTAGGGTACTATTAGTAGTTGACAATGGGTTGTGTGTGGTAGTAGCCAATGTGATGACAAGGTCTGGCATGTGGGATCAGGGTAAGGACATGAAAGAAGATGCTCAAGCTCTATAATTGTTGAACTCGATATTAAGTCCAGAAGGCTGCAGAGTTCCCAAGCAGAAATGAGATGCTGCTTTCCAGCTTGCACAGAGCTTCATTGGAGAACTACAGCAAGTCCAAGACAGAGATGTCAACCAGGGAACTTGGTGGCATGTTAAAATGATAGTCAACTGGATGCTCAGGGTCTTATTTGCAGACATTAATAAAATTGTTTGTAGCTTCAGTTTCCAAGGTCCACCTGCTGTCTCATGTAAGCTTTAGCCAGTAAGTGCACTTCCACCTTGAGCAGAGTCATAACCAGGGATGTCCCCAGCATTGAATTCCCAAAGCTTGTGGAAAAATTCAGCTTATTCTTTCAGGTTATTGACCTGAAACTTGGGTTGAAATTAATATATTCAATCTCGGGGCAACTTTAGAGTTTTGGGAGGTGGTGACATTTGATCAGCTACAAGGAGGTTGGTAGTGATCCCACTACTTTCCCAAGACACAGTGTTCAAGTTCCAAGTTGGAATGATGGAAAGCGACTTTCCTGCCTGGAGGTCAACTGAGACTCTTAAATCTGCTTTGTCTGTGGCTTTGTAGCCATGATGGTAGATGGTCCTTCATTCTCAGACGTTTTGATTGTGGCACCCAGCAACCAGGAGAGATGACGAAATGAGGAAAGCCACCTCACCATTCTTGCTTTCAACATTTTCTCATGTCACCCCAGCCGAGCCAGCAGCATCCCCCCCTCCACACTCATCTCTTTCTTGGGATCAATCAGTGATCCTACCTGAAGGCACAAGTGCAACACTGACTGCAGCCGCTGCTCCTGGTGTTGCTACTGTTACTGGAGGCCTTCTGGGCTCTGATTGCCCAGCAGCTTTCAGGAGGTGGGACTATTGCTCTGCAAGGCTCTTAATTTTATTGTGCCCTCTCACCGGCCATCCTCTAACTTGTCAGTCACAGTATATTCCACTTGTTAGTTCTATTTTTGTCTCCACTGATTCTACTTGGCCCCAAACCATTTTTTATCCCTTTCATTCTTTATTTCAGATTTTCTAGGATGTACAATATTTTGCTTTGTACTGAAAGCTCCTCATCTATATACAGGCTCACTGTGACATACAATCAATACTTTAGCAAATTTCAATAAAAACAATTCTGAAGATGAATTATATTGGACTCGAAACATTAACTCTGTTTCTCTTTCCACAGATACTGCCAGACCTGCTCATTTCTCCAATATTCTCCATGTTACACAATAAGTATCTTAAAACAAAGGAATTTGTTTCTATTAAGAGTTTATTTGAAGTGAATACAACATAAATGCACATGGTTCAGGAATAATAATATTACTTTTTTTTTAATCACAGTGTTCCGAAACACTTTGAAGTCATCTATAGTAAAGTTTCGTTATTGCAGCAGTAAATCTTATCAAATTTTGTTTTAAAATGACTTGATTTTCATTTTATGTCAATACAATATGATTTCCCATTGTACATTGATAGGATCAGATGACTATTAGGAAGCACCCAAATACTGCCATTGTAATTTTTTAGAAAAAAATTTATTTAACCAATTTTTCTAATCAACCTGCTCATAGATGTATGTGTACACCTCTGGAGCATGTGGGACTTCAACCTGGCATTCCTGGTCCAGTATTGGGACCATCTCTTCAGACATGTTATGACCTCTGAATAAAGTGGGTCTTGAACATGGGCCCCGTAGCTCAGAGATGGGGAATCTATCACTGTGCCACAACAGCTCTGTATACTTGCTTTACTGAGATTGATCACACACTGTAATCAACAATTCCCAATTGATCTGACTTTAGTCCTAAATGAGAGAGCTTGTTGATGTTTCCAGAAGGATCTTTATGTCGAGTACACCAAATTGTACACACCACACATCCATAGGCAGTTCCTATCTCAATGGTTGGAACTGAGACAATAATTTGGTGTGAGCATCTTATTCTAATGCATTTGTGGTGATGTATTGTTTCACAACCCAACTTGCAGTTAATCTATAGTATATCTGCACAGGAGCAAGAGTCAATATCATCATACAAAGTAAAATATAAAGTGAAGTCAGCTCATATTAATTTTTGATTGGTGTGGGATCAGTAAGACGTAGTGAACCTCAGCTGTGCTGAGAGTGAAATGGGCTTGATGCATGTTGAGCATGAGATATTGTTAAATTCCCAGGTCTCTCGTGGGTCTTCTTGCAATTATCCACATTAAAATCCATCTGTCTTTCATTAGCTGATTCTCTTAATTTTTTTAGTTTGTTTTGAAAGCAGCAGTTTCATTTATATTGATCATGTGGTCAAATAATACACAAGATCAGTTTTAATATACTCTCTTATTTGTTTATTAATAGTGCAAACAAGATTGTTAATCTGTTTTGATTGATGGTTATTGGCAGTTGATTTTAATGTTAAAATGAGATGGTAAGTAAACAAAAACATGATGATTTTAGATCCTGAATCTGATTAACTATGTCCTCTGCATAAACTATATGGTTCTTAATGCTCTTACTGGCTCCTCAAAATTCATTTTTCTAATGCTCATCCCTCCACAGGTTTCCATTTATACCAGTAAATTTCTTGAAATGTAAGTGAAATTCACCAAAATAATTCAAATGAACTTCAATCATTAATCTTTGAACATCTCTACCAGTTAGGTGATGGCAGCGCTCCAAATGTTTCCCGCTCAATAGAAGCAGATATATCAGCCCACAGGTATGAATTCTAATATTCCCTGAATAACTTAATATCTTCACCTCAGCAGACATTTTTTGCCTTAAAGCAGAGGAGGTTATGCATGACTTGATAAAGGCGTTTACAATTCTGAATGGCTAAGAAAGAGTACATATAAAATGATCTTTTTCCTGTAATTCAGGGTCTAGATTTAAGGAATATAGATAATAGATTAAATGTAAAATATTTAGTACAGAAGGCTGTGATACATTTTCATGTGGAGGATTGTGGGCTGTGAAATGCATGACAGAAATTAGTGATCAAAGCCAAGGCCATGTCAAAATTGCAGGTGACTTTAAACAGGTGGTTGAAAGAAAAATGATATTATAATAGTATGCTACCATTGGGCAATAATTATTGCTAATGGTGCGAATAAATACTATTTGATTCCACTCCATGTTGTAATTCATATGGCTCGTTAGATAACATACAGTGGGAACCCATTGAGATGTTCAATCTTTAACAAAATTTTTTACTTCCACCTCAAAATATTCTACTTCTTTGTCACTACATCTCTCCCTGTCAGTGAAATGTTTCTTGTTAATCAATGCCTTCGTGGCTAGCCTCCTGAATATCACCTCACACAACTCCAATTCAAAAGAACTTCACCATTTGTATTCTATTTCGTACTAATTCCTGTTCATTTCCCTTTAAAGTTATGACCCCACTCATCCCCAATTTCTAAATTCTAAACTGTGCGCATCCTATCTTTGCAACTTCCACTCCTGTTTATGCACTCTGCTCCAATTTCCTATCATCTGTCTGTTGTATCTGCACTGCAACTAATGGTAAGACCTTTAGCCATCTCACTCTTCCATTCTAGATTTATCTTCCCAGAATCTTTGCAGAATCTATGTCTGTCCTTTGTTTAAAATTGACACTAAAATGTACCATCTGAGTTCACATTCAGCTAGCTCCCAGAAATTTTCTCACTACTTTTGTTTGGGCTGAATCCCTTTAAGTGACTTTGGATTTTTTCATGACTTAGTATTGTTATACAAGTGCCAAACATTCTGCTGATGAGACAATCATATTCTGAAGCCCATTTATTTTACATGGGCAGTGATTCCAAGATTGAAAGCAGCTGTCAAGTTTTTTTGATTGCCCTTACCACATTGAAATTAATGTGAAATCCTCTCTCTTTTTGGAAATTTCTAAATAAGCCTAAATAAATAAGTCTAAATAAATTTTATCTGTTTAGAAAGCAAATTGTGATTATAATACCAAAGTGCACAGCTTTTTCCTTCCAAATAATATGTAGATTTTTATTTTGTTTTTCATAGGGTTAATTAATGTTGACTGAAATAAAAAATAATAGATAATCGTCAGAGTTACAAGACTGTTATTCAATTGAGCATTTGAGATTGCAAACCATAAGAACACAGCACAAGTGGTTGATAAAAGTAAGCAGAATACAAGAGATCAAATTACAGCCTTCAAGTATCTGCTAGTTATATTTTATAAACAGAATACTTGTTTAAAATTTGTTTGTAATCCTGTTTGTTTTGTTGGTTTATTCAGTCACAATTTCAGTGTGAAGTTTTTGGAGCAATGAAAACAGCCATATTCTTTCAAGCATCATCAAGATGTTTCAGAAGAGCATGAGTTTTCAGAAGTGACAATTAGGGGCACATTCCATTCAAACTGAGCCAGAAAGCTAAACTCACAATTGTGAATAAAGTTTTGTTAAGATTTCAGTTTGAGAGCACTGGACAAATCAGATATTTGTTAAGATCTAACTAGATAGACCATAACCAATTACATTCTACATCCTTAACCCACAAATGGATTAAGGCTGTTGTTGATACAATTAGTGACAGACCTCAATGCTTCACCACATTTCCCAATGATGAGATAAGTATTGCAGCCAGGCGACTCAGCTTTGCCAGTTTAATTGGCCTTCCCAGGTACAGAGAATCATTGACTTTCCATACTTTGTGTTGGGTTTACAATGTGGCTGACTTCAATAACAGAAATGGGTTCCATTCCATCAATGTACAAGCCATCTGTAATCATAGGTCTCACATATTAGAAGTCTAAACAAGACACTTTTGGAGCTGCCATGAAGCCTCTGTCCTTTAGAACTCTCATGTTCCTGTTTCATTTCCAAGGATAGATGCTTTACAAGATGGTTACTTGGAAACACACTTTCCTTCGGTTTTTATTCTATGCTTTTTCTTTTTCAATAAATGTTAATGGGTTTAACTACTTGAAGGTTTTACAACATGTGATACTCCTACATTGAACAATGATGAGATGTTATCCTATGCTGGACATTTGGAAAAAAAGTAGCACTCCATTAGATAAGGTTCTAAAATGGTATTAAGCCAAGAATGGCTATCCTCTGTAGCTTCATTCTCGTAGTTGTAGTTACAATGACAATTGATCATTCAGATAATGAGGTAAAGAAGCAGTACATTTCTGAATGTGAGATTCTACTTCCAATTACGTATTACTTTGTTACCCATTTTTCCTCAGAAGCTGTTCTTTTTTACTTTATTCCAACTATGTGCACTGTGAAGAGCAGTGGCTGGCAGCAATTCACTTCGTGCATACCTGGACTTTAAATATGGTGCCAACACTGGAAATCCTAGATTATTCCAGCAGTGGTGAATACTTCTACTGTTAGTGAATGCAAGATAGCACAGCAGTGTGCCACAGAGGTGTGGCACAGACAAATGAGGTGAGCAGCAGAAAATTGCACAAGAAAACTTTGCTGGAAATCATGGGGAGAAAGCATGTTTGAAGCTCTCCAAAATTGACACTTAGCTGATTTTCAGTAAAATTCAGCTCAGAGTAGCTGTAGCTCACCAGTTGAGATGGTGCCAAAACTTTTGTGATTAAGGTTGACTTGATTAAGGTTTATTGGCAGGTTCTATTACCTAGCAATCCAAGGAAAAATTTGCATTTGAAATCCCTGACTACAGCTATGTCAACTGGAAAGAAGAATCACCAACTACATTTTTAAAACTAACAAACAAAGTCATTCAAGCAGTCATCTATTGTGAAGTGTACACTGATGTTTTTGTGATCTACAAAACATCTTGGGAAGAAAATGTAGGAAACTGAGTGCACTATTTGGCACAGTTGTGTCTTGTGATAGGTTTGACAGGAAGCAAATTTGTCAAAGCTAAAATAAGTTCGTTGGCATATATTGAGGGACGAGGCCAAGTATCCTGCAAAGGGATTAAAGTACAAGCAATTTTGAACTTATTCTATTCCTGGGGACAAAGCAATGATGAAATTCTACAGTATCTTGGAATTAATCACAACAAGCTATGGTGCAAAAAGAGGCCATTCAGTCCATCATGCCTGCAAATGCTTTTCAAATGGGCATCATTACCTACTGCCAATCACCTGCTTTTTTATGGCTAATGATTTTCACAGGATGCTATTCCAAATTTCAACACCATATTTGCTCCCTTTACAAACTTGTTAACGAAAGACAAGACGGTTAGCTGGACAGAGTCTTCTCAATCTGCTTTTGAAGGTTTGAAAGCCATATTAATGAATTAATTGTCCTGGCAGTTCCAAACTGCAATAAGCCATTCAAAACAGATACTGAAGCTAAACACATGGGTGTATGAGCAGTGTTGTTAGGAGAATCCTGCTGGAAGTGGTATCTAATTAGCCGTTTGTCAAATAAAATTAACCCTTCCCAATGGAAAAATGTCACAATTGAAACAGAAATACTAAGTCTGGTCTTAGATTTTCAATAATTTAGAATATATGTTTCAAGCAATCAAGGAAAATAATAGTTGGGTCATAATTCTTTAGTGTTTTTGGAGGAGTTCAAACTAAGAACTTTTGGTTGTTTGATTGAAGCCTGATGTTATAAACTTGTTAACATCGCAGGAAAATCAACAAAATCGCTGGTATTTTTTGAGAGTATGACTGCTAAAGGGACTCTGTGCAGTGACATTGAATTTGTAGAATTAATCTATATCATAATTTTTCAAATTTTTTTTGTATTTCAAAGTACTACAAAAAGGATATTAGTGTAGAAGATATATATGAACTGAGATATATAAATAAGATACATGAATTGCAAAAAATACCCCTCATTTTCAGACACATTTTTATTTTTCTGAGTAGGAGATCTTGTAACTGTTTGCATTGTGGGTCATATTAATGGTAAAAATACTGATTTTTGGTTTCAGTTAATGGTGAATCAAAGCCAACGTAAGGGTCTCATTCCACCATGTCTGGTATGAAAAGGGCAGTTGGTGAATGATCCCCTGTTCAAAGGTATCCTATGTCTGATTGTGGGTCCTGGCATTGGGAGGTTGGGTGATCTGGTGAGACTCACTGACCTGCTGTTGCTGTTGATCCCACAACCCCCTCCATTGTGGCCCATCCTTCATAACTTCTCCCATATTATTTTACTCTGGCTTGGATTGCTTCACTATCATGGGCCACTATTCGTTATAATTCCAGTTACAAACACTCTTTCTTTGGTGTTGCTACTAAGCATGAGTTGTAAGCCTCTGGTTGGCCAGCAGCTCTTAAAGATGAGACTTACTACTCTCTGAATCTTAATCCTGTGGAGGGCCCATAGATGGTCTGCTAATTGCCTGATTGACTTGTAATTTGGTAGACCTTCCCCAAAAGAGGCAATGTTGGTCTCTCATCAACTCTCCAGCAGCAACTTTCACAGAAAGATAGTGACCAGCACTTACTAAAAAAAACTACCATGAAAGCTTGTTATCAATGAATTCATAGAAGTTGATTAAAAATCAATGGTATAATGGAGATACACAGGAATGTCTGTGGAATTGACAATGTAACAAATGACAAGGGCATTGGAACATCATTAAACATTTCTTCTAAGTAAACATGGATAACATTAATCGGGTCAGGCTTTTTTTAGCATTTCAAAATGATTTACTGCCACTCAATCTGCTAATGAGTCAGTGTTCACCTTTATCCATCTAAGTGCTGCCTGCACACCTATTATCTTAACTTTCCCCATAATGTTGTTCTTCGTGGTTTAAAGAAAGGAGATTAAAGATATTGATGAAATAATAACAAATATAATTTCTTCAGAAAATCTGGGGTACATTTAGAAGTAGATTGACGCAGCTAAATTTTCTTTTGTATTGAACTCACCAGAAAGAAAATTGATTAGGGTTCTTTGGAAATTATTAATTCATGATCAACCATTTTGTGCCTCGCCTAAAGAAAATGCTGGAATCAATAATAGTTATCATGAAAGTCCTGAATTGTCAGAAGAATCCATCTGGTTCATTCATGTTCTTTCAGAAAACCTGCTATTCTTTCCTGGTCTGGTCTAAATGTGACTTCAGTTTCAGAGAAACAAACTTAACTATTATCTGTCCTCTAAAATGGCTAAGCAAATTGATCAGTGAACAATCAGGAATGAGCAACAAATACTTATAGTGCCAGTGAGCCTCAGAAACCTTAAGGTAAACAAAATAAAATTCTAGTACAATAGTTTATATGACTATGATCTGAAGGCTTTGTAAGTTTAATTCACAAATAAATGAAATGCAACTACCCTGCACCTGGTCTGTCTGAGGCTGGCAGCATGGAACTTCCTTGCTACCTGTTCATCAAAATGATTTCAGAATGATCTAACACAAAACACATACACCTGACTGGCTGTGCACTCATTAAAGGGATCCTAAAGCAGAAGTGGCTAGCATGATCCACAATGTACCCGGGTCTCTGAAAGGTGGCTGGCTCTCCTTAAAGGGAAACTGCACAGTTCCAACAGGTGCTGTTGCAATATTGTCAGGAAGGCTTCAGTGATAGAGATGGACGCTCAGAGGCCCTCAAAGTATATCCTTTGAAAGGAATGGAAGCAGATGATCAGCAGGTCAGTTGCTAGGATCTGGTTCTTCAGTACCATAAGAAGTTCAATGGTCATTTGTTTAAGGTTAAAGAATGTATATTCACATCCTCCACTCCACACCATGCTACTCAATGCACAAGAGCACCATTATTCACTCATTAGCAATCAGAATTCATGCCTAACATCAGAAACTCCATCTCGCTATCATACTTATCACTGCTGCCAGGCTCGCACACAAATGTCAGTGCTTCCTATTTCCAGTTATGGCAAGTACATCACTTAAATATATTGCAACACATTCACAGATATTCATGCCCCTCTTTTGAAGGACAAGTTGGCCTAAAACTACAGGAGACAGTGAGGACTGCAGATGCTAGAGATCAGAGTTGAGAGTGTGTTGCTGCAAAAGCACAGCAGGTCAGGCACCATCCAAGGAGCAGGAAAATTGACGTTTCGGGCTGGAGCCCTTCATCAGGAATCGATTCCTGATGAAGGGCTCCGGCCCAAAATGTCAATTTTCCTGCTCCTCGGATGCTACCTGACCTGCTGTGCTTTTGCGGCAACACATTCTCAACTATAACCACAGGAAGCAACAGAGAAACAGGAGGGCAGGATAGGTATGCCTGTATCTCCTAGAAGGAGATGGTGTTCTAATATCATAGAAACAGTTGAGATAAAGCATTTTACCACAAAATCTCACCTGATTCTTGTACACTATTTTAGTAAACCCACCATCCTTACAAGGTCTGACCTCTGTGTGACATTCCTGAAAGCATTCAGGATGACTGCATGTTGCGGTCTTATGTCCATTCGAAAAGAGGGATTGTAACTATAACCTCGATCGCTAAGTTAAAAATCACACAACACCAGGTTATAGTCCAACAGGTTTAATTTGAAGCACACTAGCTTTCGGAGCGTTGCTCCTTCATCAGGTGTTAGTGGAGGGCTCAATCCTAAGACACAGAATTTATAGCAAACATTTAGTGTGATGTAACTGAAATTATACATTGAAAAAATGATTGTCTGTTAAGTCTTTCATCTGTTTGAATACCATGATAGTTTTACTTCTTTCATGTGTAAATCACAAACCTTTTTTTTAAAAAGTTGCATTCTCAGGTTAGCTGTTAACAATGGTGATAGCTAGACAATATGTTGAAAGTGTTAGCCCCCTGTGTTCTCTGTCTATGCCATGATGTTTAGATTGATTCTAATCTAAAAAGTGAGATAACAGAGTTTTACATGAATTCTTGCAATTTTTTAAACTTTAGAATCAATCTAAACATCATGGCATAGACAGAGAACACAGGGGGCTAACACCGTAAATTTTTGCTAAAATTCTGTGTGTTAGGATTGAGCCCTCCACTATCACCTGATGAAGGAGCGATGCTCTGATAGATAGTGTGCTTCCAATTAAACCTGTTGGACTATTAACTGGTGTTGTGTGATTTTTAACTTTGTACACCCCAGCCCAACACCGGCATCTCCAAATCTCAATTGCTGAAGAAGACTTATTCCTGACTAGCCAGCCACTTCTGAAGGCTTTCTCATCACAATTCAGCAGCACTTTTCTAAAAATCCAAAATGTTGTTAAACTCCAACAACTCAGAACATGGACTTCCTGTGGCACTGCATAAGCAAATGTTAGTAAAGTGTACATGGCCTCAAAGTTAAGTAATTAGCATGCTAAAAATTGCTGGTAGCTATCCTGGAGTGAGTGGTCCTTCATGCAACTGAATGCATTTTCATTACCACCCTGAAGAACCAAAACAGCAGTTGCTTGAGATCACCTACACCTGGAGGTTCTCCTTGAAGCCACATACAGTCTTGACTTGGCAATATATAATTGTTCCTTCAATGGCATTGGGTCAAAATCATGGAACTCCCTTTTCAACAGCAGCTAATGGAGCTCTTGAAATGCATGGATTGCAGTTGTTCAAGAAGGAAGCACACCACCAACAGCAATTATGGAGATGAATGTTAGCTTTGCCAGTTATGACGACTTCCCACAACTGGCTTGCAAAAAAGAAGTGAAAAGCATTTAGGACTGAAAAGATATACAATAGAATCCTCATGGAATTGAAACAGTAAAATGTAGATGTGCTGGTTGATATTTTCAGAGTTCTATGATTAATGAGGTAACACCTAAGGACTGTAATTTTCAAAAATGGAGTAAACCATGAGCTTGACAGTTAACCTGATAGTCATAGTTGTTAAAATATCTGAAACTTCAAACACCAACCTGGCAACTCTGTTTTTTCTACTCTGCATACTCTTCGATCCTTCCGTTAATGATTCCGGCACTATCCTTTTCAGAATAGATTGAAGATAGAGCCTTTAACACTCCAATTACCACTTGAAGAACACACTATAGTTCAAGTCACATCCTCTAAATGTTGAATCCCAATGTACAAAATTCATATACAGCCTCTGAGCCATGCTGATAAAGGAATATTTCAATCACTTTTTGCTATGGTACTGATTGTTAAAAAGCAGTGATGCTAGAATTGAGTTAGAATGACAGTAACTCAGTGATGTGTGACCATGGTGATGAACTGCAAATGATGTACCATCTGCTGCACTGAAAACTTGTGTCCCAGTCCTGTAAAGTTGCTGACTGTTCTAAATGTAATGATAATGTCAAGGTGTATACAGATATAGGCTTGTTGCAGGGGAGAGTATAAAATGTTTTCTAAACACTCTTCAATGATCAATTTATGACAGGCAACAGAAAAGTGATTAACCAGCTTCAGAGATACTTAGTTATAGCCATATGTCACATGGATTAAAATTGGGGTAACTTATACAAAAAGTAGTAATAAACAAGGAAAGGCCTTGAAATGTTAACAAAATTAAAACATTGGAGAATGACTGCACATGAAAGTGACCACATCCCCAATAGAATTAATCATTTTCAGGAAACCTTAATTACTGAACTAGTTCTTTTGGGTGCAAGGACATAACACAATTATAACTTCAAAGCTTTTGGATATAACTGTTTTCCTACTTCGCCAAGAGACTGAATGACGTCGTCCACTCTATTTAGCTTGTGGTTTTGTATATCCTGTAGACGCTGTCTGGAATTGAATACACTATCCAACTGTTGCAAATGGGCATTAGTGATCTCAGAAATACGATGCAGTGATGTGCATTTATTTGTAAAAGATCCCATTGATGTCTGCAGATTAGCTTTGGCAAAATAATTCAAGGCTTTCATAACATTTAAGGTTTTGGCAAGACTTGACAAAG
The DNA here is from genome assembly GCF_004010195.1 of Chiloscyllium plagiosum. Lineage (NCBI taxonomy): Eukaryota > Metazoa > Chordata > Chondrichthyes > Orectolobiformes > Hemiscylliidae > Chiloscyllium > Chiloscyllium plagiosum. The sequence goes on from NC_057712.1 coordinate 69,365,399, forward strand.
AATGTTACAAGGTGTTAGATCTTGCTGCGAGTGCATAAATCTCAGACTGTCAGTTTGGACCATCAGAGTCTTCTCTGCATGTCGTCTTTAACATCTCAAGGTAACTACATCTTCACCAGGCAATCCTTTGCTGAGGGTATTGCGATGTAAAGTGTGTGATTTATATATGTATTACTCTTATTTATTTTAGAACTTGGAATTTTGAATTAGTGGCATGTGAGTTTGGTGTGTGTCTATCGGTTTTATTATTAATTTGTAAGTATTTTCATATCCATGGGGATTTTAAAAATAGAAACACAGTATGAGAAAGATAGTTCTTTGTTTATACTGGGATAGCCTTACAAAGAGAATAAATAGTAGTGTATTAGGCTTTGGTTAGAACATACTGGATTGTTTTTTTTAATTTGGAGGAAATACCTAGAGCTTGGAGAAGGTTTTAGTTTCAGTTTGAACAGTTTTGCACACATCTTGGCTAAACCTACATGTGAAATACAGTTGCTCTTAAAGAAGTAAAATACTTAAAATTATGAACAAATCAATTACCTCAGTACAAAGAGTTTAGTTTTAAAATTTCAGAACAGACGTATTTGTTAAAACCCTGAAGGGGTTATTTAAAGCTAAGAAAGTCTAAGCTTAGTTTTATGATCATTTATAGAAGAGGTTGTCAGTTTCTAAAGACATGTAATGGAAGTCACTGTGAAATTAAGCCCTACAGAAGTGATATAGGAAATTCTCTCTGGTGTGAGCACTGTAAAAGAGTGCTATTATGATTAATGGTATTTTAGTGTGTTCTAACCAAAGCGTAATGCACTCTACTATCTATCCAATTGTAAGGATATCCCAGTCTATACAAATTCCATTAGCCTTCAAGAACTATTTTTCTCATACTATGCTTTTAATTTAAAAATCACCATGGCTATGAAAATACTTACAAGTTAATAATAAAGCCCATAGACGCACACCAAACTCACATGCCACTAGTTCAAAAATCTTAACTCTAAAATAAATGAGATTAAAGTATATATAAATCATACCCCTTACATCACAATCTTTAAATTTGTGTTATATTTAAATAGTTTGTTTATTCTATTCTGATTTTCATTTCTTGTGTGTAATAAGCTTCTGTTTTATTGTTTAAACCAAGTCTACAGCATCGTGTGCCTGTACTACAGTGAAAGACTGCATTACCAAAATTGAAAATAATCTATCAAATCATATTTCAATCTGGGATCTAACTTGCCCAGAAATGACATCAGCAAGGGCCATAATAGTATAACCTCCATTGCCTTTCTGCCCCACTCCCTCTCTGCTATCCTTGTCATGCCCCGAATTTTACTTCTGTTTCTGCTGTTAGTCCTCATTGCCAGTAGGCTCAAAAACTGAGAATTGTGTTCCCTTTACCAGCTATCGCCTTCCTCAGCCAATGGCATCTGTGTGCCCCTCTCAGTCCTTCTCTCCCTAATGAATCCACCAAATTCATGGCATGCCCATCACGAGCTCCCTGCATGGTGCCACCTGCATGCATCTGATCTGCCCCTCACCTAGTGTGCAACTTGTGTGACCCATGAAATTCCAAACTGGCCCTCAACAACTTTTAGTGAGCTTGTCAAAATTGATTTTCATGTTAAATTGTACCATGACCTCTGGCTGTTCACGCTGCTCCTTCAGAATGCCCCACAGCTGCTCTGAGATATCTTTAACCCTAACACCAGAGAGGAAACAACATCTGAAGATCTCATTTACAATCACAGAACCGCCTGTCAGTTCCCCCTGCAATTCAGTCTTCTTATCACTAAGATCTTTCAGTATTTTTCCTCCCCTGCTGTGCAGCAGAGCCAACCATGGTGCTACAAATTTGGCTGTTTTGCTTTCCCCTGCGAGGCCATCACACCCAATAGTATTCTAAATGGCATATCTATTTGAGAGAAGGATGGTCATAGGGGACTCTTCAATTGCTTGCCCATGCTCATCTTACATGTAGTCACCCAACACTTTTCTGCCTGTGTAGCCCTTACCTGTGGTGTAACCAACTCATTAAATGTGTTAGCCATGACTTTGCACCATGATGCTCCATGGAGTGCATACACAGCTGCACTTGTTCCCACGCCATTAATCAGGAGCTGCAGCTGAATACACTGGAAGTGTCCCTGATTTTTCCCCATGTTGCAGAAGCAGCATTCCATGGGGCAAGTTCTTTTGCCATTGTGAACCTTACCAACTACAAACAATAAACTAGGAGCCAATTACACAACCTTGCCCAATAATCACCAAATTAGATTTTTCTCTCTTGGTGTGTCTCTCTCTCTATTCCTAACAAACTACAAATAAGGATTTCACACTCTCTCTCCCTCCTGGTATGAATCACTCAGTCTCCTAAGCAGTCAATCCACTTTCCCCACATCAGTTTTTGAATTGTGATGTTACCTCTGGAGTTCCTCCTTTGGATTTTCTATTCTGCTCCCTCTGCTGCTATGACTGACCTTAATACAGGTCTCGCTCCTCAGTCTTTTATCTGGAAACTCTGTTGCTGCTGTTCACCCCTAGCTTCACTCTGCTCTGCTCTGCTTCCGCTCTGACTGAGTTCCTTTTACTATTATTACTACTGTTTTCAGCCTCTGCCTGCCTCTATTCCAGTCATTGAACTGCAGTCTGACATCTCAAAATATGCAAATAACATAAAAATAAGAGGTGTAGTTTTCTGGGTGGAGGATAAGTAAAATCTATGGAAGGATTTAGGTTATGTGGAGAAATGGCAGATGCACTTTACTTGTCATAAAATGTAAAGTAATGTACTTATTGTCAAGCATTTGCTGAGAGAAAGCAGCATTCATGAAAAAGTACTAACTAAAATGATCAGCAAACAATCTTTTCTAGCCATAATAGATAAATCTATGAAGACATTAAGCCATTGTCTGGCACCAGTCAAAAAAGCAAATGGAATTTTACATTGCATAAAAAGAAAATGGACAATAAATCAAAGGAAGTAATGCTATGATTATACAAAGCATTAGTCAGGCCCCATGTGCAGTACTGCATGCATGTCTGAAAACAGACTACAGATTGGATATTGTTGGGCGAGAAAAAGTACTAAGAAGAGCCACGGTGAAGATGAAAGTGAAATATATGAGGCTACACCTCATGATTGTGATTATTTGCATTGGAAAGAAGATGACTGAAGGGAAGATATGAATGAGAAATTCAAAACAAAAAAGGTTTGAAGATATGGACAATGAGTCAAAACTTTTTGTGTTGATACATGATAGAATAACATGTGGAAATGCGATAAGATGGAAAAGGATGCAAGGTAACATTATTTTGCTGAAAAGGTATAAAAATAAAATACTGCAGATGCTGGAAATCTGAAATAAAAACAAAACAAACACCATTTCAGAGAGAAAGAGTTCTAATGGACTAGATTTTACGGTGACTCAATCATTAGCTTCCTCCTGCATAAACATAAAATATGGCCTTATGATATCAAGTCTACAATACAAATGTTTTCACATCCCTTCATGGAAAGTGAGCAAGTAACAAAATTGGAAGCTCTCTCATCATTTTGAAATATCTAACTAGTAACTTCATGAGCTTGTTAAAGAGCTAGTTGTGTACAATTTCTCATTGTCTGCTGCATTTTCAGGCTTCAGATGAGAATAGACTTGAGAATACTTTACAAGTGATATGATGAGAAAGGCCATGGCTAGAAGAAAAGGCCAACCATGGGGATCATGTACAAGTCACAACCTATGCACATTATAGCATCTCATTTATTTCTTTCTTTGAGACTTCTTTTAGAAGTAAAGGTGAACTGAGACTCTCAAACATTTGCAAAGAAATGAAAAGGTTGTTGACTGTGCTATCAAGCAGAAATTGCAAAGGAATAACCTGCTCACTGATGCTCAGTTTGATTTCCACTGGGACCACTCAGCTTTTGACCTCATTAAAGAGTTGTTCTAAACCTGAATAAACTAGCTGAATTCATGGGGCAAGGTGGGAGTGACTATTTGTGACATCAAGGCAGCATTCATTTGAGTATGATATCAAGAAGCCAAGTAAAACCAAAGTCAATGGAGATCAAAGAAAACTCTTGTCTGTAAAGGATAGCTTGTTGTGGTTATTGGAATTCAATCATCTCAGCCTTTGGACATCACTGCAGGAGTTCCACAGAGCAATGTCCCAAGCACAAAAATATGAAGATGCTTCATCAATGACTTTTGGCTCCATCATAAGCTCAGACGTGGAGATGTTTGCTGATGATTGCGCAATGCTAGCACCGTTCATGACTCCTCAGATACTGAAGCAGTCTATGTCCAAATCCAAGGGATAATAAATAATAAGTAACATTTGGGCCACAAAAATACTGGGCAATGGCCATCTTCAACAATGGCATTATCATTGCTGTAACCCCTGCTATAAACATCCTATTGTTGACCAGAAAATGAAATGGTCCAGCTATGTAATTATAAAGTGGCCATAGTCTTACCACAACATTGGGCTGTTCTCTCATTAGAGGTAAATGAACTGGTTGTGATTAACCTGAGGATCACCACACCTCAGATGATGGGAGAGGTTATGAAGGTGAGTTTTTAAAAAAGTAATCTCAAACAGTGAGCAAACTGAACTCGTGTGTTTATTGGCATCACTCTGCAACACAAACCAGCCATCTATCCAAATGAGCTAACCAACACCCTCCAGCCACATAAATACTGTGGGTACAATAAAAGGTCAGAGACTAGTAATTCTGTAGTGGGTAACATACCTCCTTTCTCCACAATATCTGGCCAATGTCTTAGCATAAATCAGAAATGTGATGGGCATAGTTCGAACAACACTCAAGGAGTTTGATACATCCAGACAAAGCAGCTTGCTTGATTGGCACCTCATTCATCACCTTCAACATTCATTCCCTTCACCACCAATGTACACTGCCAACAAGATGCACTGTCGTGACTCACTAAGACTCCTTAGATGCCACCTCCCAAACCCATTATGTCTATCACCTAGAGGGACAAAGGCAACTAATGCATGAGAACACCATCATCTGCAAGTTCTCGTTCCCCTTCAAGCCAAACACTGTCCTGACTTGGCAGTATATCTGCAGTCTTTCACTGTTATAGCACTGAGTGCCCCCTGCACCTCAAGGGCTGCAATGGTTAGGAAGACAAGTCACTACCACTTTCTCCAAGGCAGTTAAGGATGGGCAATAGATACTGTCTGAGCCTGCGACATCCACATCTCATGAAAAAGAAAGAAGCCTGCTGAGACAGAAAGAGGTATTTAATTGGTCCAACTGGGGTTCTGAAGGGCCATTCGGCACCTTGCACATCTTTGACACAATGACATGGAGGTAAAAAAATGACAAGCATGCCACCTACATGCCTTCCCATGTACCCACACAATGCGGCAGCTTCTTGAATGAAGTCTTTGCAGCGTTAGAGCTTTATGGCTTCAAAATGGATCATGTTGACACAATGATTAATTTTGGGGCATCAATCGCTTTACAACTACTATTATTTTACAAAAGAAAACTGCAGAACACTAGAGAAATCAACGTAATTAATTAAGGTTTGCTAGCTATGTGGCCATGTGAACACAAACACTTTGATAATTGTAATTTCTCAGGTTTTGTTTGACAACAGGCTTTTAGCTTTTTATTGGCAATCATTAAAAAATATTTGCTGAGCATGTACATTGGCTTGCCAACATCAGCATTTTTTAAGGAACGGTGGGCGGATGGGATTTGATGGTCCTTCTTTCGGAATCTGCAATCCAGATCTATGGAAATTTACAGAATGATTACTCAACTGTCGGCAATGATTCACTTTAACTGTGACCAGATCTTCACTCTAAGGGAATAGAGAGAAACAAAGGAAAGGAAATGCTCAGAAACTGATTATGTAGTAGCATTAAAATGCACTCACTAAAGAAATATTAAGTTGAGAGGCATGGACCTTTAAAAAAATGTAATAATGAATTATATGCAATGAAACTAAAACCATATTTCAAACTTTATATTAGTTATAATATAATCTCTTAAAACAATTTCCTCATTGAGCCAGCCATAATCTATAAACTCTTTTCTTATTGCTTCGAAGTATTTTTTAGGCTTATCTTCAACAAGCCTAAAATTCAACGTGAATCACAGAACTTTATTTTCAGTTAGCATCTTGCATGAAGTCAAATTCATTTTGCTATCTTAAAAAGAGGAACAAGACCTGTTATAGAGAAGAAAAGTGAAGGAATAAAAGAAAAGTGACAGAGTAGTAGATAGAAAAAAGCCTCAAGGAGAATAATAAAGATGTTAGTTATATAGAGCAGTGACATTGGCTTACAAAATAATTGGTGCCATTCTTGTTTTGGGGTGCTTAAGCCTCCTGACTAGCAAGTGGGAATCACATCCTCATTATGTACTGGAAAGGCACTGTCCACTATAATAATCTAAGTGAAAATGAAAGGTGTCCAAGGTCCATGTACAATAATGATGTCAGGTTCACTATAGAAACATACAGGCTTTGACTCACTGTTAATTGTAAATAAACTTGAGAATGAACCTACAAATTAAACCAAAGGATGAACATAATTGGTTAAATGTCAGTAACTTAAAACAGTAACTTAAAACATAACCGACAAAATAATAGAACTTATTGTTGACAAATGTTCAGGATATGATGGTTTCTATTTAAGTCATTAATAGAAACAGGAAAATTGTGTATGTCATTTTAATATTTTTCAAACCTCCCAATATTCAGGAGAAATGCCCTTGGATTGAAAAATGTTAATATTTATTTAATACAAGATGGATGAAAATTGTGTGTTGAGTGTGTGGTGCTGGAAAAGCACAGCAAGTCAGGCATAAGCTATACCTGATGAAGGGCCTATGCCTGAAAGGTCGATTCTCCTGCTCCTCGGATGTTACCTGACCAGCTATGCTTTTCCAGCACCACAATCTCGACTCTGGTCTCCAGCATCTGCAGTCCTCACTTTCTCCTGGATGAAAATTGTGCACCTATGGATCTATGAAGTCGACGATGCCCTCCACCGCATCTCTTCCACTTCCCGCTCCTCCGCCCTTGAACCCCGACCCTCCAACCGCCACCAGGACAGAACCCCACTGGTCCTCACCTACCACCCCACCAATCTCCATGTACAGCGCATCATCCGCCGTCATTTCCGCTACCTCCAAACGGACCCCACCACCAAGGATATATTTCCCTCCCCTCCCCTAACAGCATTCCGTAAAGACCACTCCCGCTGCGCTTTTCCAGCAACACATTTTCAGCTCTGATCTCCAGCATCTGCAGACCTCACTTTCTCCTCAATGATAGTGAATCAGTAAGTGTGAGGGGGACAGGGTGATTGTGACACAGTAAGTGTGAAGATGTCAGGGCGAGAGTGATGCAGTAAGCGTGATGGGGTCAGAATGATAGTGACACATTAAGTGTGATGGATTCAGGGTAATAGTGACACAGTAAGCGTGATGGGGTCAGGGTGATATTGATGCAGTAAGTGTGAGGGGATCAGGGTGATAGTGACGCAGTAAGTGTGATGAGGTCAGGATGATAGTGATGCAGAGCTGAAAATGTGTTGCTGGAAAAGCGCAGCAGGTCAGGCAGCATCCAGAGAACAGGAGAATCGATGTTTCGGGCATAAGCCCTTCTTCAGGAATAAGCCCTTCCTGAATTGAGGAGAATCCCCATTCCTGAAGAAGGGCTTATGCCTGAAACGTCGATTCTCCTGTTCCCTGGATGCTGCCTGACCTGCTGCGCTTTTCCAGCAACACATTTTCAGCTCTGATCTCCAGCATCTGCAGACCTCACTTTCTCCTCTATGAAGTTTCTATCAATTGTAGAGATGTTACAGAGACCTGCTACCAGGGACCGATTCACTTAGCATTTCAACAATTCCAAGTTAAGTCAAAAGAGTCAGCATGGTTTTATGAAGGATATTTCATACCTAGTTATTCTACTGCATTTTGTTCGGGGACAATTAACAAGAGGTACAAGGGAATGTTTAGGAGTATGAATTTCCAGAAGACATTTAATACATTTCCCATAAGAGATTAGAGCAAAAATGAGAATGCATGGAATTGGAATTAACCTTAGGATATGCTTTGTAAATCAGTTTTCAGATAAGTGCGAGAGCATGGATAAAAAAAGTATTCAAATTGAAAAATGTGCCAAGTGATATTCCTATGGAGCCATAGCTTTTCACCATTTATTTCAATAACTTGAATGAATGAATAGTGAGATATTTATTCAAGGTGACATTAAGGAGGTACATTACATTGTGTGAACAGAAACAAGTTTAGATTACTAGATTAGATTACATTGTAGTGTGGAAACAGGCCCTTCGGCCCAACAAGTCCACACCGACCCGCCGAAGCGCAACCCACCCATACCCCAACATTTACCCCTTACCTAACACTACAGGCAATTTAGCATGGCCAATTCACCTGACCTGCTCATCTTTGGACTGTGGGAGGAAACCGGAGTACTCGGAGGAAACCCACGCAGACACGGGGAGAATGTGCCAACTTCACACAGTCAGTCCCCTGAGGCGGGAATTGAACCCGGGTCTCTGGCGCTGTGAGGCAGTTATGCAAAGACAATGTAAAGTCCACATCTTTTTACTTTTTTCTCTATTTTTGATTTTGGAATGAAATGGGAAAATAACTGACTGGGGGCGGCACAGTAGCTCAGTGGTTAGCACTGCTGCCTCACAGCGCCAGGGTCCCAGGTTCGATTCCAACCTTGGGCGACTGTCTGTGTGGAGTTTGCACATTCTCCCCGTGTCTGTGTGGGTTTCCTCCAGGTGCTCCGGTTTCCTCCCACAGTCCAAAGATGTGCAGATCAGGTGAATTGGCTATGCTAAATTGCCCATAATGTTAGGTGCATTTGTCAGAGGGAAATGGGTCTGGGTGGGTTACTCTTCGGAGGGTCGGTGTGGACTGGTTGGGCCGAAGGGCCTGTTTCCACACTGTAAGGAACCTAATCTAAAAGCTAAGATTGGTTGAAAGATTGCGGTACTTTTTGATGTAAGTTACCTGATGCTCATTGGAAATGCTGCTTACACATCTATTGTTTCAAGTAGGGGTGAAAGCCAAGCAGTAGATGAGCTGGAGTAAGGAGGCTGAATACAAATGGAGCTTTGAATGGCAGTCAAGTATGCATGCAGCACTGATCTGTGGGATCGTGGCCAGTTGTTGATGAAAATGGTCTTCTTTTTGCCAATAGCTTTGTGATTGGTATCCAGATAATGGGGACAGCTTGGGGGTGTGAATGTTTGGGTCAGAAGCCACAGGATCTCTGCTTGCAGAAAATAAAAAAATCAAGCCTGAAGATAGCCAGTTTATGTTCCCCTTCCAGTTCTTGTGATCTGTGATTTTTAATTAAAAAGTCAGAGACCTTTCTTTATAAGCATGAAGGAATCAACCTGTGCCTCATAAAAACAAGTGAATGCACCGAGAGAAAGAAGATCGAGAAGTAGCTTTCTGACCAAGGAAAAGTATGCAAACTCTGCAAACAACGACCACTGAACAGCCTTCCCATTCTTTCCCTCAGCCTTTAACACCCAGATTTTTCCCTTGTGTCTGTCTGTATGCATATTTGGATATCAAGCTTATAAGTGGATTAGTGTTTCAACTAGTAGAGTTTTATGATAACAGCACATAATTGTTCACCTATAGTTAAAATATATTTATTTATAATAAACACTAATTCTAGTTAAGTAAAGAAACCTGGTCCAAACTTTCAGTCAGCCTGGGTCTAAAAGATAGGTTAATTTAGGAATTCTGCATAATTTAAACATCTATAACTATTATAATGACTCTGGGAACAATCAGGCTTGATTTCCAGTGCGCTACCCCTTAGAGTTTTAATATCAGGCAAGTGAATGGAAAAAATGGCAGATGGAGTTTGATGGGCGGAGACATGAGATAATCCACTTTTGATAAAAGAAAGACAAATAAGAATGTATTCCAAAATGGTGGTGGAATGTTTGTCTTTGGTTCAAGAAATCTAGAATAATCGAGGCAGAAGGTAATGCTTCAATAGTTCAGATCATCTAATATTGAACACGATACCACAGCAACACATGTCATAGACTAAGTTTGTGTAGACTTACTGAAATGAGGCTAACTGAAAGGATTACATTTTGAAGCTATGGTGCAGAAACTTGGGTTGTAAAATTGTTCACTTCAAAGTTCGACAGATGATCAAATTGAGGTGATAAAACTGATAAAAAGATTCAATCGAGGAAACACAGAGTAGCTATATTGGTTTGACTGCAACAAAATTCAGAAACGAAATGACAATTGGTTTATTCCGTCTTTCCAATTTCAGTCTTTGCTTCATCCTTACCGAGTTTTACATAGCATATTAAACAGTACAAGGAGTTAATTAAAAACTGCATATTAAAGAAACAAACTACATTTATCCAACATTTTATCCTGTCCTTAGTGTTTTTAATGGTTTCTTTTGAAATTTCAGGAAGATTTTTGACATTTTTTGATGGCATTTTGCTATACTTTGACAGCCTTTCTTCTGAACACAATGCCATCGAAACAAACACAACATCCAACCTTGTGTACAGTTAAATACTAGAAACAGCACATAAAATAAATCACCAGTTACATTTATTATTTTGGTGCTGTTGATTGAGGGAAGGTGTTAAGTACATCAGAAGAACTCCTCCGATCTCCTTTGATTAATTCAATTGAATCTTTTATTTCCACGTGAATGGGTTTTACATCTCCTGTCAAAGATTGCATTTCTAATTGTACACAAATTCCTCTGTAGTGTATTGAATTGTCAGTTTATAATATGAGCCCAAATCCATCACAGGGATTAAATTCATAATCTATGAACACAGAGACCAGCTTTTTGCTAACTGAAACAAACTGATGCGTAAGGAACATTTAGCTTATTCAATACTCTTTATAACCCTGGATCCTTAGAAAAAATTCTGAGGGTCAGTTTAAAATAATATCAATTCTGCCAACTTGACTGCTGCGAGAAAATTTAACACAGTGTCAGAAATGTTTTCAGAAGAGGATGAACTTATACACTTAATGGTAAGGTCCTAGGGAGTTTTGCTGAATCTTGGTGTGTAGGTTCACAATTCCTTGAAAGTGGAGCCTCAGGTATATAGGATAGTGAAGGCGGCGTTTGGAATACTTTCCTTTCTTGGTTAGAGCATTGAGTACAAAGGTTGGGAGGTCATGTTGCAGCTATACAAGACATTAGTCAGGCCATTTTTGAAATATTGTGTGCAATTCTGGTCTTTCTCCTGTAGGAAGAATGTCATGAAACTTGAAAGAGTTCAAAAAAAATTTACAAGGATGTTGCCAGGGTTGGAGGGTTTTAGCTATAGGGAGAGGCTGAATAGGCTGGGACTGTTTTCTCTGGTGAGACTGAGGGGTGACATTATCGAGGTTTAAAAAATCATGAGGAGCATTGATAGGGTAAATAGACAAGGTCTTTTCCGTGGGGTAGGGGATTCCAGAATGAGAGGACATTGGTTTAGGGTAACAGGGGAAAGATATAAAAGGGACTGAAGGGGCAACGTTTTCACACAAAGGGTGGTGCATGGATGGAATGAGCTGCCAGGGGAAGTGGTGGAGGTTGGTACAATTACAGCATTTAAAAGGCATCTAGATGGGTATATGAATAAAAAGGGTTTAGAGGGATATGGGCCAAGTGCTGGCAAATGGGACTAGATTAATTTAGGATATCTGGTTGGCATAGACGAGTTGGCTTGAAGGTCTGTTTCTGTGCTGTACATCTCTATGACTCTAATTGCTGGTGCCAAGACTAAAAATGGGAGTGGACCATACTCTAGTTGCATTTTGCTGGCAGTTATCAAATGACAGTTGGCCACCGAGGCCACCATCCAAGTGTACATATGTAACATAGAACTGTAAAGTGTATCACAACATTCTTACAGGATTGGCAGATTTATTTTGCAAAATGACCTCTGTACAGTGGTGACCAATGCTGAAGCTGCAGTATCATTGGAGTGTGCCTCAATCTTGAACAGCAGTTAAGACAGACTTGAAAGCCAGGGCCAGTAGGTGAAGCCAGCAGGCAGACCTTAGTGAATGTGTGGAAGGAGATTGTAGTACACCAGCAGGACCATAGATGTATTGGAAACTAGAATTTCCTTCAGGGTCTATGGATTAGCCTTGAATGGGCACTTGAAGGTTGCCAGGTTGACTTGGTGGTGCCCCAATACACCAGGCCCACCAAAGTGGGAAAAATGTTAATGGAAAGAGAAATAGGTCCCCAACCATACAAAAACAAATTCTGCAATACTTCCCCCTCCTCCTGGTACCAAACTTTCACATTGATATTTTCAGTGCGGTCAAGCTATGAAGATTTTCATACATATTCAATAATTTTTGTTTATTCTTTCCTGGGTATGAGCAGTTTAGAGTGAATCATATGTCTTTGGTCTGGAGTTACGAAAGGAACTTTCCTTCCTGAAAGAGCCTTAGTGAATGAAATAGTGTTTTATAATAATGAAAAGCTGCATGGCTTTCAATTCCAGATTTAGCAGTGAATTTAAATTCTATGGTTCCACTACTCTCCATGAAGAATATACTGGATTGACCATTTGGTTGATACTCTTATAATTTCACTTCTATGCTTTGATAAAATGTCCGTTTATTTTAATGTTTTCAGTGTTTGCTACAGTTTGATTTCAGAATGATTATTAACATTCTTTTTTGACACTGTGTGGCAATTTCTGCATTTGCACTACCCCGCAGCCAGCTGGTTACAGGGCACTAGTCTCTTTGGTATGCATCGTAATAACTGTGCTTGCTTTTAGATTTCTGACAGTTTCACAGTACAACCAGCGTGTTTGGATAATCAGCAGTCAACCCTGAAGTGTGCATGATGTATTTCTCTCCTGAGGCAAAAATGGCTGTTTAAACTGCTCTTTGTTGAGTTCCAATTGTTTAGTGAAACAGAGAAATAGAAAATTAGTTTCACATACACATCATTTTGAAAAGAAATCTGGCAATTCAATACCAAAATGGTTATACATTTAACTATTCTAGGCTACAGTTTATGTACTGATATGAAATTGGTATCACCTTGTCTGATTACCTGACTGTTTTTATAGTGCTATTTAAGCTCTTAACTGTCCCCAGATGAGTCTTCAATATCACCATAATATAAATCCTAAGGGTTTGACAGTAGTTTACTTGTCTGGCAAGCTTTAGCAATGTAAAACTTCATACTGATAACAAAATATATCTTGAGTGCCCAGATGATGGTCTCTTCTTTTTAGTGGTTGGTAGAGTGAATGTTGACTTAAATCTGAACTTAAAGTTCCCGTTAATCAGCCATTTCAGGGTGAGCACCAGAATACCAAATGATATAGCATTCAATCAGATTACTTCATAGAAAAGTGACAATTGCTGCTGCAATTTAAATTCTCTTATTGTACCTTATGTTGATATAGAGCTAAATGATAGAAAAGATAGATGGCAAAGAGGAAGGGATGGCAATACTAAAATAAAATAAATAAATAATTATCCATGCCAGTTTCAGTGGCATCAGGTTCCAAGAGTGGGTACTACAATGACAAAGCTTCTGTATATTCTTGATCATAAGCTTCTTGTTGCCATTTAATTATTCATTAATCTCATATGAGACTGATGTCACTGTATTCGCTCATTCTACATTTGCTGACAGTGAGCCCTGCACAATCTAAGCATCTTATAGAATATAGAACATAGAACAGGATAGACTGTACGGCCCACGATGTTGTGGTGAGCATTTATCATAATCTAAGATCAACCTAACCGACATACCCCTCAATTTACTGCCATCCATATGCATGTCCAGCAGTCGCTTAAATGTCCTTAATGTCTCTGACCTCTACTACCACCACTAGCAGTGCATTCCATGCACCCATCACTCTGTATGTAAAGAACCTACCTCTGTCATCTCCCCTAAACCTTCCTTCAATCACCTTAAAATTATGACCCCTCATGACAGCCATTTCTGCCTTGGGAAAAGTCTCTGGCCATCTACTCTATCTATACCTCTCATTATCTTGTATACGCTTCTATCAAGTCACCTCTCTTCCTTCTTCACTCCAGTATGAAAAGCCCTCGTTCACTCCTTTTCCAAATAGCATCTTAGTTGCTGTTTGGAAAACTGGAACGGTGTGAAAAAATATTGCTTGATAATCTAATCACTTCCCTTGATTGTCATTGTTCTGCTGCAAAGCAGATAACCATCAGTACTGTGATGGCACCCCCAGTGGAAGTTAATGGTGGCAGAAATGCATGTTTCCAACTGCTCCACTCTCCTCAACTGCCTTTAGGAAATAGAGACTAGTTGGAACACCTGCTAGCATTGCACGCTCTTAGGTCCCCTATTGTGTGTGCAGCCAGTCATCAATGGCGAGACTCTCGCTGGGATACGTACTAAAACCATTCAAATGTGGAGGCAGCAAAGTATCTGCATGCTGTCTGCCTCAGCTGAAATAAATGTGGACAGTGAATCTCGACCATTGTTCTCAAGCATTTAGCCCAAGTTCTTTCCTTTTTGCCAAATGAAAAATCACAACTTAAAAAATTAACCTGCAATCTGAAAGATTTCTCGGCAAAATGTCAGAGAAGTTATAGCAATTTAATCAACTTATCCCTAATCAACAGCAAGAACAATTAACATTTATCACACAGACGAACACTTAGCAACAAATTATCCTGAAACTTTATTTGCAAAGGATCATCTGAATGTTATTCTGAAAAGTACAGCTATCGATATAACTAAAATTTTAGTATTCATTCTAAGAGTTATAGAAGCAAAAAGTAGAGAAAGGCCATTAGGCTGATCATGTCCATGCTAGTGCTTACTGGAACTATGCAAAACTAATTTCACTACTTTGATGTCTCTGGATGAGTCTACATTTTCCTCTATTTGAAATATCTACACCCCTCTCCTTCAAAACCCACAATGGATCATTTTTTTCTCGAATAGTTCAGTCTCTGACATCTACAGGCTTCAGCCAAAGGAGATCTAGTAAATATTTAAACAGGTGGACACAATAAAATTCATAATTACTTGAACAAATCACAGAATAGGCTTCATAATAACAAAAGTTCCTTTTCTTTCAATTAAAGAATATAAATGCCTTGCAGGTGATTTTCATTTGCTGTAATTAGTGTTCTTGCAATAGTAGCTTAAATGCAAAATGTAATTTGATGGTCAGTTTAAAGTTTCTACAACCAAAAGCAGCAAAACTGATAAATCTGATAAATTAAGAAAAGCAAGCTGGATCAAAGTTTCCTTTGAAAATGTGATCTTATACTTGACTATGAAAAGGAATTCTGGATCAGTGGTGCTGGAAGAGCACAGCAATTTGGGCAGCATCCGAGGAGCTTCAAAATCGACGTTTCGGGCAAAAGCCCTTCATCAGGAATAAAGGCAGAGAGCCTGAAGCGTGGAGAGATAAGCTAGAGGAGGGTGGGGGTGGGGATAGAGTAGCATAGTCCAAACTATATAGTTGAAAAATTGTTTTTAAACTATGTGTCTCAAAGAAACTACATTGAGGCTTAAGACAAATAGCATTGGCAACCAAATTCTTCAACAGGCAATTACTCTCACCATCAATACTTAAGTTCAAACCAAATAAGCATGAAACCGAGAAATTTGTGACCAGTTTGATATCCAAGTTATGTGAACTTTTCCGAACACTCTTGAAGTTTTCTGACTCTCAAATGGCTAGTGCTCCAGGGAGGACAAAGAAAATGTTCCAAAGATACTCTGCCGAGAGGATATTTGAAAGGAGAAAATATTTGTGCAGTCTCGGTAACAAAATTGATAGAAGGTATGATATACAACACAGAGTAGCAGAATGCTGACATCCATTCCTGTATAATCTGAGCAATAAGCAAAGTGATGGATTTTTTTTCAAAATTTACACAAAATTGTGTCTGTATTTAACTGGAAGAATCTATTCACTATCGACAACTGGATGCTTGATAGACAATCAGACAGGACAAAATTCTCACAATAATCCAGCATTTCTTTTTATCCATTCATGAGATGCAGGTGTGGCTGACTGTGCCAGCATTCGTTGCTGAAACTGAATTGTTCTTGAGAAAGTGTTGGTTAGCTGCCTCCCAGAACTATTGAGTCCATTTTATACAGGTATACCCATTAAGCCATGAGGAAGTGGGGAGATCCAGAATTTTGCTTCAGTGACATTTAAGCCAGTCACTCAAGTCAATATTTACAAGTCAGGATAGAGTGTGGCTTGGAGAGAAACTTGCAATGATGGTGCTCCCATGTATCTGCTGTCCTTGTCCTTCTCAATGGTAGTGGTTTAGAGTTTGGAGGTTGCAGTCTGAGGAGCTTTGAAAAGCTCAAGAAGTTCTGCAGTGTATATTATAGATGGTACACAGTGCTGCTCTGTACATTGGTGGTAGATTGGTTGAATGTTTGTGGATGTGGCTCCAATCAAGCACCTATTTCATTTGCACATATATATTAGAAGGCATTATGAACATAAGATTTAGAAGCAGGAGTAGGTCATTCAAGCCCTGAGTCTGCCCTGGCCTTACAATAAAATTTTGTTTATTTGATTATTCCACATTCCTGTGTACACCTTGCACTACCATTTGTTACAAATCTATGTAATTCTGCCTGAAAAATATACAATGACTCTGCTTCCATTATCTTTTCAGGAAATGAGTTCCAAAGACAACAATCCTCTATGGGAAGAGTCAGCTTGTCTCTGTCTTAGATGGGCAATTTCTGATTTTAGATTCTCCAACGATTCTTGAAATGTGTATCGGACCTCATTCTGGGGAATGAAGCCACACCAGTGTATGAGGTGACAGTGGGGCAGTATTTTAATGATAGCAGTCGCCACGCTATACTTTTTATATTTGTTATGGAAAAGGAGGAAGATTGTTTGCAAAAAATGGGTTTTGGATTGGTGTAGGGAAGATTTTATTTCAATCAGGCAGGATCTGTCCAAAATAGACTGTGTACAGCAGAACAGAGAAAGTGTTCAAAAATATACTGAGGGGAGTACAGGCCCAACATGTTCCCTTGAGGCTGAAATGTATGAGTAAAAAGCCCAGAAACCCTGAATATCTAGGAATATTCAGGATAAACAGGAAATGAGATGTATAACGGTACAAGGGGAGAAAAACAACAGAGGCCCTAGAGGAGTATAGAAAATGCAGATGGGAACTTAAGAAAACAATTAGGAGAGCAAAGAGGGTCATGAGAAAACACTGATGGGCAATATTAAGGAGAATCCCAAGATATTCTACTAGCACATCCTCCGATCCAAGATGGCACCAGAGTGTGGCAATATTTTGCGAACTTCCTTAGCAATTCGTCTCCTTAGTTTATTATAAACACTGAATCTCAATTTTAAGACTGGCAGAATTACTATGTAACCTTATTCTGCGTTCTGTTCTATTGAGTTAATGTACTTATATATGGTGTGATTTGCCTGGATAGCACACAAAACAATACTTTTCACTGTATCACAGTATATGTGACAATAATAAAATAAAATAAAAGATTATCAAGAGGAAGAGAATAACCGGGAAAAGATAATGGCCTATTAGGGATCAAGGGTTCAATCTGTACTTGGCAGCTGGAGAACATTGTTATAGTGTTCAGTCAGTCCTTCACATTTGCCTCTACTAAGGAGAAAAAGTATGCAAGTACAGAATTTGAGGAGGTGGACTGTGAAAATCTTGAGCGTGTTGATAAAACAATCAAGAAAGTATTGAGCGTTTTGGCAGATTTACAAGTGGAGAAATCTTCAGATTTGTATAAGTTGTATCCAGGCTGTTGTGAGAGATGAGGAAGGAAATTAAAGCGACCCTGGCCCAAATTTTTAAAATCATCTCTGGTCACAGGGTAGATACTGGAGGACAGCTAATGTGGTTCCATTTTACAGGGATAAATGAGGGATCTATAGATCAGTTTAACATCGGTGATAGGAAAAACGTTGGAGAAAATAGTGAAGGAGAAAATTAATTTCAATATAGAGAGGCAAAGTCTGACCATGGATAGTCAGCTGGGCTTTGTCAGAGGAAGGTTATACCTAACAACTTCGGTGGAATTTTTTGAGGTGGTGACCAAGTGTTTGGATGAGAGTTGGGCAGTTGATATAGTTTATATGGATTTCACTAAGGCATTTGACAAGGTCCTACATGGAAAACAGATAAAGAAGTTAAAAGCTCATGGGATCCAGGGTAACGTGACAAGATAGATCCAAATTCATTTAGTGGCAGGAGACAGAGGGTGGTGTAGACAACTTTTTGTGTGTCTGGAGCCCGGTGTGTAGTGGTGGATTTCAGGGATCAGAGCTAGTCCCTCACTGCTTGATGTAGGTGAGAATGTGGGAGGGATGATAAGTAAGTTTGTGGATGACAGAAAGATTAGTTGGGTGGTTGGCAATGAAGAGGAAGGTGTTAGGTTACAGGAAGATATGAACAAATTGGTTAGATAAGCACATCTGTGTCCAAGTGGAATTTAACCTTGTAAAATATGGGATACTTGGAAGAAAGAACAAGGGAGTACTCAATGAATGAGTAAAATATTAAGAAGGTCAGAGGAATGGAAGGATCTTGGGGCACTTATCCACAGATCCCTGAAGATGGCAGGACAGGTTAACAGGATGGTTGAGAAGGAACACAGGAAGCTTGTCTTTATCAGTTGTGACATAGACGTTAGAGCAGATGGTCGTATTGGAACTGTACAGGACTTTGGTTAGGCTACAGATGGAGTACTGTGTGCAGTCTGGTAACCAGGATGTGATAGCACTGCAAGAGGTTCACCAGGATGTTGCCTGGGATGGAACATTTTAGTTATGAAGAAAGGCTGTTAATCTTGGGTTGTTTATTTGGAGAAGAGAAGGTTGAGGGTACCTCAGAGAGGTGTATAAGACCATGAGGGGCATGGACACTGTGAATGGAAAGCAGCTATACTCCTTCGTTGAAGGGTCAATGACAAGGGAAAAAAAATTGAAGTGAATGGTATGAGGTTTAGAGGGGATTTTTAGAGTCATAGAGTCATACAACATGGAAACAGACCCTTTGGTCCAACTAGACCATGCCGACCATATTCCCAAACTAAACTAGTTCTACTTGCCTGCATTTGGCCCATATCCCTCCAGACCTTTCCTGTTCATGTATTTATCCAAATTACTTTTAAATGTTGTACCTGAATCCATCACTTTCTCTAGCAGTTCATTCCACACATGAATCATTCTCTGTAAAAACATTGTCCCTCATGTTCTTCTCTTCTAACCTTAACAAATGGCCCCTAGTTTTGAAATCCCCTACCATTAAGAAAAGACTGTTGTTAATCATCTTTTCTATGACTGAAGGAGAATGTTTTCCACCTAAAAGGTAGTAGGGTCTGGAGCGCACTGTCTGGAAGGGTATTTGAGCAAAGAACCTCATAGCCTTTAAGAAGTACATAGTTGGACAAGCACTTAAAGTGTCATACCATTCGATTTCAATGGACTTAGTGAAGGAAGTGGGACTAGTATAGGTAACATCTTTGCCATTATAGATTTGATAGGCCAAAGGGGCTCTTCTGTATCCTGTGATTGTATAATTCTATAACAAGTAGTAAAATCCTTTCCACATGAACCCTGTCAAGCCTCCTTGATCTTATATGTTTCAATGTAGTAACGTCCTACTCTTCTATACTTCAGTGGATATCAGCTTAGTTTTTCCAACCTTTCTTCACATGACAACATGCCCAATCCAGATATTAATCTGCTAAATTTTCTCTGAAGTTCTTTGAATGCATTTATATCCTTCCTTAAATAAAGAGGCTAATACCAAACACAATACTCCAAGTATGGTCCTGTAAATACTGTGCAGTCATGAAACACAACTGCACAATAAACAATCATATTCTATCAGCCTTCATAATAATTTGCTATACCTGCACCAGCCTTTGGTAACTCATGTAATAGTGCACCCTCTGCAGATACAGAACCCTCTGCATTCCAGAGTTTGCAATTTTACACCATTAAGAATACATGCTTCTTTTTTATTATTATAGCGAAATTGGGCAAATTCACTTTATCCCACATTATACAACATTAGACAGATCTTTGCCCACTCATTTGTCTATTTTTTGTCTTTTTATATCCTCTTCAGAACTTACTTTCCTAGCTATTTCATAACATCAGGAAATTTAACAAATATGCTTTCAGTTGAGGCCTCAGCACTAATCTCTGTGACATGCCATTGAATATGGTTCGACAACCAGAAAATGATCCATTTATGCCTACTCCCTGTTTCCTGTTACATAGCTAAGACCCTATCTATGCCAATATGCTACACCTACATCATAATTCGTTTCCACAATAACCTTTGAAGTGGCACTTTATCAAATCCCTCTATTCACAGCATGTTACTTCCTCAAAGAATTCCAATAAATTTATGAATCATGATTTTCACTTTGCAAAACTATATTGAATCTGCTTAATTGCCTCGATTTTTTTCTAAGTGCCCTGCTGTAATTTCTTTAATAATGTCTTCTAACATCTTCCCAATGACAAATGTTAAGCTGACTGACATGTAGTTTCCTGCTCTTTGCCTGCGTTCCTTATTGATTAAAGAAGTTATATTTGCTATTTTCTAATTGATTGGCATCTTGCCTAAATCTAATGAATTTTTGGACTTCTACAAAAACATATCATCTGTCTCACTAGCCATTTCTTTGAGTACTCCAGCACGATGTCCATTAGGACCCAAAGATTTGTCAGTCCACAGCTCAAATATTGTACAAAATCTATGAATCCCTATAGTGTGGAAGCAAGTTATTTGATCAATCTAGTCCACACCACCCCTTTGAAGAGCATTCCGCCAGACACACACACCTACATAATCCCTGTAACCCTGCATCTCCAATAGCTAGTCCACCTAGCCCACACATTATGGGCAATGGAGCATTGCCAGTCCATCTATACTGCACATAGGACATAGAAAAATACAGCGCAGTACAGGCCCTTTGGCCCTCGATGTTGCACCGATCCAAGCCCACCTACACTAGCCCACTATCCTCCATATGCCTGTCCCGTTTAAATGCCCATAATGAGGAGGAGTCCACCACTGCTACTGGCAGGGCATTCCATGAACTCACGACTCGCTGAGTAAAGAATCTACCCCTATCATCTGTCCTATACCTACCACCCCTTAATTTAAAGCTATGCCCCCTCGTAATAGCTGACTCCATACGTGGAAAAAGGTTCTCATGGTCAACCCTATCTAAACCCCTAATCATCTTGTACACCTCTACCAAGTCACCCCCAAACCCTCTTTTCTCCAATGAAAACAGCCCCAAGTACCTCAGACTTTCCTCATACGATCTTCCTACCGTACCAGGCAACATCCTGGTAAACCTCCTCAGCACCCGTTCCAGTGCTTCCACATCCTTCCTATAGTATGGCACACTACCAAGTATCTGACCATTAGCTCAGTACCCCATCTTTTTGTTACTCTTACCAAAGTGAATCACCTCACACTTACCTACATTGAACTCCATTTGCCACCTTTCTGCCCAGCTCTGCAACTTATCTATATCCCGCTGTAACCTGACACATCCTTCCTCACTGTCAACAACTCCACCGACTTTCGTATCATCTCTGCACTGTGGGAGGAAAACAGAGCACCTGGAGGAAACCCACGCAGACACAGGAAGAATGTGCAAACTCAACACAGACAATAACACAAGGGTGGAATCAAACCCAGGTCCTTGGTGCTGTGAGGCAGCAGTGTGAACCACGGAACCACCATGCCACTCTAGTTTATATGACACTACTTCCCTTATGAATGTAAACTTTTTGAGTTCCATCCCATTTCCAGATTTACAGCTATTTTTGGGATGAGTCTAATTGCAAATTATCTGTTCAATTGATCGGACATGTTTGCATTTTCATGATTAATTCCGCAGACTCTCAACATCTACAGAAACTCATTATCTGTTTTTTATATTTTGAGCAGACAATTATTCAGTCCTTGTTATTAATTTAATCATTCTTTGCTATTTTTATGTCCAATCTTCTGTTCTCCCAACCAGATTGTGCTATTATATGTGTTTGATACTATGTTTTAGTTTGATTTTAACATTAACCTTTTTAATCGAAAGTCAATAATATTTCAATTACATATAGATGATTGTCCACCTCAACTGTTGAGAGATCAAATTGCTGGACCCATTTTGGAAATGAAAATCTGCAGGCTGTACAAGGAGTAGGTGATCATCTTAACCAGTTTATTGCCCAAGTTGAAAAGTGCAGCAAAAAACTGCTCCCACCATCTTAAATGTTTAGAAAACCAATGAAGACTTATTGCCTGTTTCGTAAAATTATTTCAGTTTTTCTAACATGAAGATGCATTGTTAAAAAAAGGTTCGTAATAAATTCACCTCAAGTATAATCTGCATATGCCTTATTCATATTATGTTGTTAGTTGATGAGATCAATACAACACTACATATTTTAGAGACAAATATTGCAGCAGCCGCACATAAATAAAATCATCTGAATGATTTGATTAGGTGCAATTCTGGAATTAGTTGTCATGGGAATGCTTTATACATATGTAAAGAGTAAATTTATTTATTTTTGACACTTCTGTAATGTAAATGGCATTATTTCATATTCATATACAACTGCAATCTTTTTTTCAGAAATGTTGATTTTTGTGGTTTAACTTCCTTCTCAAGACAAAAAGTGAATCCTGCCACTCTAAACGAATACTTCCACCACTCAGTCTATTCCTAGTCAATCAAATGATTGATTGCATTTGTAGGGCAAGAAGATAAATTATTTCAAGTGAGCTATTTTGTAAACGTGCAAGCAATGGGCATAGTGCAAATGATATATGCTGTTTGAAAATTTGATTTTAGCATGCAGTCTTGGTCTTGAATGCTCATTATAATAATTTGAACTTAACTGGAAGTACTAAAGCAAACACCTGCATGTTTCATTCTTAAGATGCAATGCAGTTTTCATGTCACAATTATGCAGGCTACTTGCACCCAATTGCACAGAAGGTGAAGAATGCACTTGTTGACAGACAGTAGCAAGCTTCAAGACATTTCACAACGTATGGAAGAAAGGCAGGTTATGGATCGGGTACTGGCTAATTTGAAAGGTAATGGTGACAATGTTACTGGTACTAGTAATCCAAATACCCAGGCTAATATTCTGGGGAGAGAGATTTAAATCCCAATTTTACAGGTGATAGAATTTAAATTTAACTAATTAATACTTGGAACTAAAAGCTAGTCTCAGTGATGATGACCAAGAAATTATTAGATGTTCTAAAATTCCATCAGGTTCACTTTGGGAAGGAAATCTGCCATATTTATCTTGGTTGACTCACATGTGGCCAATGCTCCCTTTACGTTGTGCGGCTCTGTGTGCTCTGATGTTCCACACATGCCAACTGGCATTGGCTCAATTCAAAAGTTAACTGGTCAAAAAGAACGGAGATTTGTCTGCTGTTTATAAGATGACTGACTTTGTGAAGATTACAAGCCAAATCTTTTAAAAGAGAGGTAAGAGATTACTTTTATGGTGGTGATTCCTCAGCAAGCAAACTAAGTTTTGGAAGGACCCTCATGCTAAAGTTGTTTAGCAATAGTCCCGAGAATTTGGTTTCTGTTTCACCAGATTTGGAGTTTGTAAAGGACCTTAAAGCTATAAAAGGCAAATTCTGTCTCTCCTGAAAAATAGGAATTAGAAGAAAGCTGACAGTTGCTGGAAAGGATTGCAAAGAAAAGAGATTGCTGTCTATCTCTCAATGTTGTGATGTCTAAAAATATCAGAGTTCTTAATTGTTTCCCAGTTGAATCTGAAACTTGGTCTGAAGATCCTCTATCACTCTACAACAAACTAGTGATTGGATCTTGTTGACAGAATATCAGAGCAACTGTGAAGAGTCAAGCCATTCTAGTTTTTATTCTTGAACCATTGAATTGGACAGGCGTTGCCTTTTTTGCCAATTTTTTCAAACCCACAATACTCTGCATAAGTATGTCATTTTGGTTTGTCTGCATGAATATCTGTTTTTGGGACAAAGGGGGCTATAGTTTAGTTCTGCATAAATTAATAAACAGTTTTATCACTTATTTTAGGAACATATTTTGCCTTTAATAAACAGCTAATTTTTGAATTTATCGAATAAACCTGGTAAAAATTTCTTGTTCTCACGAACAGTAGTAAAGGAAAAGAAAATGACCATTTTGGTGATTAAAGAAGACACCCATGCTTTTGAAAGAGCTATTGGAGTAGTGGGTTCAACTTCCAGTGCATTCGTTTCATCAGAGTCCTAACAGCTGCAAGATTTGGATTACACTCAGGGTAAGGCTGTTAAGTGGCAATTCACATCAATACTATACTAGAGCCAGGCAATGACCATCTCCAATAAAGGGAATTTCATCATCTTCCCTGGACATCCCCATTGCTAAGTCCCTCACCATCACTGATCGGGAGTTTACCTTTGACCAGAAGCTTAACTGGCCTTGCCTTGTAAATACTTTGGCAACAAGAGCAACAGAGGCTGAGTACACTATAGCAAGTAATCAACTTTTTGACTCCTTGAACCAGTCTACCACCTACAAGGTACAAATCAATATTGTCATCGGATATTATGTCCTTAGTTGGATAACTATGGAGGAGCTTGACACAATTTCAGACAAAGAATTCTGCTTGATTGCAACCCATCCTTTACCTTAATTGTTTACACCTTCCACTACTAATACACAATGGCAACAAAATGTGCCATATACGAGAAACACTGCAAGAACTAAATGAGGTAGCACCCTCTAAAGGCCAACCTCTGCAACCCAGAAAGTGAAGGATACCAGATGCATTGAGCACTACAATCTGCAGGTTTGCACCCAAGTCACACACCACCCTGATTTGGAACTATAAAATTGTTACTTCACTGCCATTGAAGTCAAAATCCTGTAACTCTCTTCCTAACAGCAATCTGAGTGTACCTACCCACATCGGTTTGCACTGGGCCAAGAAGGCTGCTCACCAGGAAAATTAGGATTGAGCAATAATTTCTGCCTTTGTCACAGACACTCTTCATTAATGTCACATTAACAACAAATAAAACGGTTTCTGAAAAAAAAGACTAAGATTAATGTTACCTAACATCTGGAACTGGAAGTTGGATAATCATTTAATATAAATTAAATGAAGAGAAGTTTTCCCATATGACTGAGAAGAACTTGGGTGACTTGGAGAATAAACTGGACAGGGACAAAGATGCAGAGCCAGGGAAGGAAGGGTGTAGTGAAGTGGGAGTGAGGCTAGGATTTATATTGTAGGAAATGAGTAGGGGAGAAGGAAACAACATAAAAATAATCATTCCCCTTCAAAGAAAGGTTATATGTATGAATTGATTGCTGGCTCAAAAGCACAGAATTATTTTCCTCCTCTGTAATAAAGGCAACTGGCATTTGTTCTGCCTCAGTAACTACTGAATATCTATTTTTGCATTCCTTGGGAGGAAGCAGAAACCTGTAAGTTCTCTACTGTCTAAGTATCATAGCAGCTCCCTGGATATTTGGTACAGAACTTCAACATTGGCGTGATGGTCATTTAAGCTTTGAGGGAGAGGAAGCCTTTTATGTGACTACCTCAGCAGGTTGATGATAGAGTGCTCTCAAAGCAATAAAGGTACAGTTGATAGCATCCTGCATCCAGGGAAGCCAACAGTGGTGAAGAATCCCACCTCAATAATACCACCGTCTGAGCTGCTTGATTCTCCTTATCAAAGGAAAAGGATATGAATAGCTGTGATTTGGACAAAATTGCATTAATTACATCCTGGGTGCATTTATTGGGACATGCTGCACTGGGATGGGATTGTCACCAAGTTCTTCTCAGCTTAAGTCTTGCTATACTAGATTACACAGTTTGGTGATGGCAATCCAGGACATTCTTAATCAGCCTTTCAGAAAATTGAAGCCAATGACTGTGAGGTTTGGAGATGTCGAGATTTCAACATTCTTCTCCAACTCCTTGGTGAATCTTCACTTGCTGTTTCTTCCTCTGGAGGCTGTGGAACAATTGCTTAAGGTTGCTGTTCTTGCTTGGCTTACTACAAAGTTTCAGTTGCTGTCTTCTCCTTCGTTATCTTTGGAGTTGAAGCAAGGCCACAAGGACTCCAACCACGGTGATGTTCAAGTATGATACATGCGCAGATAATCTGTGGGAATCATCAGAAAGATAACCAAATTCTATTGAAGAAAATCCTGAGCCTTACATCTATGAGAATGAAACCTTGTGTTTTGTCCTCATACAACGTGGCAGGGAGCACTTCAAGAAGGTCAACATCGTAGCTCCAAAAGACACTGAAGAATGTAATCTTATCCAAATGTGTGTTGCATAACCAAAGTTTTCTGGTTGCATTAATGGACAAAATTCTGCCAGTAAGCCAACATGATAGCTCTCCCACAAAGAAAAGGCTCTTTCCACATCACAGGCCATGTCCTTTCATGTTTAGATTTGTGTGTGCGAATGTAAGAGCTTTTTTTTTTAATTTGCCCACACCATGTGGAAATAGCTGTGGTTATTGATCATCCATAATTGCCCTAGAGAAGGTGGTTCTGACCAAGTTGACCCACAGTAGCAGTGCTAACGAAATGGAAGGTTCAGGTGCCACTTTTAAGTAGCTTTGGCTATATTTGTTGGCTGACAGTAACAAGGAGGCAATTAACACAAACAAGGCAAGAGTTAATTTTGATAGCTTGTAACTATAGTTCTTAATGCGCAGGTTTGCTGATAAATTATACATTGAAGTCAGCTAGATGGCATTACTGAATCACTATTGTCATGCATATTTACAAATTGCCCATAGCAGGATGTTAGTTTCCAAAATTTTCACTTTGCCCTCGATGAATTAAATAGTAACTTACTTGGAAATAAAAGCATAGTACTGGAAATGCTGGAGATCTGAAACAAAATCAGAAAGTGCTGGAGAAACTCAGAAGGTCTGGCATTATCTGTGAAGAGAGAAACAAAATTAACATTTCAAATCTAATATATCTATATCTAATATAATAATAAGACCATAAGGTATATGAGAAGAATAAGGTTAGTTATCCCAACGAAACTCCTTCATTATTCAATCATGGCTGATAGATTTCTCAGCCGCATTCTCCTGCTTTCTCCATACATCCCTTGATACTCTTACCAATCAAGAACCTATCTATCTCTGACTTAAGTACACTCAATGAACTTAATTTCCACAGTTTGCTGTTGTAATGAGTTCCCAGATTCACCACCCTCTGACTAAAGAGTTTTAAAGAGTCATCACTTAACTCTGAGGCTGTGTCTTTCGATCCTAGTCTGTCTGAGTATTGGAAACTGTTTCTCTACATCCACTCTATCCAGGCCTCTCAGTATTCTGTAAGTTTGAATCAGATCCCCCCTCATCCTTGTAAACTCCAGACCCAGAATTCTCAACTGTTCCTCGCATGACAAGCTCGGCATCCATGGGATCATTCTTGTAAATCTCTTCTGAATTGCCGGCAGTGCCAGCGTATCCTTCATTAGATACAGGGGCCAAAACTGCTCACAATATTCCAAGTGCGGTCTGACCACAGACTTACACAGCCTCAGCAGTTCATCTCTGCTCTTGTATTCTAGCCCTCTTGAAATGAATGCTAACATTGCATATGCTTTTCTAACTACCAACTAAACCTACACGTTAACCTTAAGAGAATCCTGAACTAGGACTCCCAAGTCTCTTTGTGATCAGATTTCCAAACCCTTTTTCCATTAAGAATATTATCTTTGCCTCTATTCTTCCTACCATAGTGCATTAACTCACACTTTTCCACATTGTATTCCATCTGTCACTTCTTTGTCTACTCGCTTAGCCTGTACAAGTCCTTCTGCAGCCTTCCTGCTTCTTCAATACTACCTGTCCCTGCACCTATCTTTGTGTCATCTGAAAACTTTGCAACAATGCCCCCAGTTCCTTCATCCACATTGTTAAAATATAATGTGAATAGTTGAGAGCCCAACTTGGACCCCTGTGGTATTCTACTAGTCACCGACTGAAAAAGATTCCTTCATCCCTATTCTTTGCTTTCTGTCAGTCAGCCAATCCTCTATTCATGCCAGTACATTGCTCCTACACTATGGGCTCATCTGATTTAGCAGCATGCTTTGACAAAGGCCCTTTTGAAATCCAAATAGATCATGTCCACTGGCTCTTCTTCATTCAACTTGCTCGTTACTTCTTCAGAGAATTCCAACAGGTCTGTCAGACATGACCTCCCCTTGGTGAAGCCATATTGACTCAGCCCTATTTTACAATGTACTTGCAAGTACTCAGCAATCTCACCCACAACGTTGGACTCTGAAATCTTACCAATGACCAAGGTCAGGCTAACCAGCCCATAACTTCCTTCCTCTGCCTCCCTCCCTCTTTAAACAGTTACATTAGCCATTTTCCAGTCCTCTTCTATCTTCTAGGACTCCAATGATTTCTGAAAGATCATCATTAATGCCTCGACAATGTCCTCAGCTACCTCCTTCAGAAATCTGGCATGCTATCCATCTGGTCCAAATTATTTATCCACTTTTGGATCTTTCAGCTTCTCCAGCATCTTGTCCTTAGTGATGCCCACTCCACTCACCTCTGCTACCTGAGTCTCTTGAAGTTCTGGTATGCTGCTGGCATCTTGCACTGTTAAGACTGATGCAAAGTATCTATTCACATCCTCCACCATTTCTTTAGCTCCTGTTACTACTTCTCCAGCCTCATTTTACTGTGGTCCAATGTCCAAACTTACCACTCTCTTACTTCAGACATCTAAAAAAAACTCTTGCAATTTTCTTTTACATTACTAGTTAGCTTGCTGTCATATTTCATTTTCTCCCTCCTTATTGCTTTTGTTCATTATCCTCTGCTGATTTTTTAAAGGCTTCCCAAACTCTGGCTTCCCATTGAAGGTAAGGGAGTTGGTTCACTTAGTTGGCTGGACAACTAGTTTATGATGCACAGTGATGATTTGGAGACAGACACGAGCTGCAACCAACATGGTACCCTTTGTTGTCCAGTACTTCCCAGGAGCCAAAAAACCAAGCCATGTTCTTCGTAGCCTGCAGCACATTATCAATGAGGATGAGCACCTTGCCAAGACCTTCCCCACACCTTCACTTTTCACCTTTAAACATCCACCAAACCTCAAACAGATCATTGTTCGTAGCAAACTGCCCAGCCTTCAAGACAACACCATACAACTCTGTTACAGTGGATGCTGCAAGACGTGTCAAAGTGTCGACACAGATACCACCATTACACGTAGGGACACCTCCCACCATGTTTCAGGTACTCATGCAACTCAGCCAACATTGTCTATCTCATATGCTGCAGGCAAGGATGCCCTGAGGAATGGTACATTGGTGAGACTGAGCAGAGGCTACGGCAACAGGTGAATGGACACCGCACAACAATGAACAGACAGGAGCATTCCCTCCCAATCGGGACAGATACACACACACACACACACACACACACACACACACACACACACACACACACACACACACAATAAAATGCTGTTTTAGCTAAATTTTTGATATTGGACTATCTTTTTATGTGTTTGTATAAGCTGCCAGAATTAATCCTGTTGCCCATTTAGTCAACTAGAAAAAAGATCCAAGTGTTGTGCTGGAAATATTTTACGTGGGGGAGCAATATTACTGTTTTGATCTCCATTGCATTTTGACATTATTTTACAGAAATACTGCACCAAACATAATCTGGGATATTTACGGGAATTAAAATAAATAAAAGAAAAAATGGTCGATCTTTACTGAAGAAAATATATTACTGTGAACGGATCATAAATCATCAATAATAGTTAAAAATACCTATTATGCATTATTTTGTGTATCTTGGTTAAAAATCTTATGAAGGATCTTTGCACAATAAATGAAAAGCCTTATTGAATATTTGCATCTTTTTAACAAGTCTATTAGCTGATTAGTCACTTTTAATGTTTCAAATGGGCCGAATTTTCATATTGTAAGAGGCAGTGTTATTTGACTGCAAAAGGGCACAAATTCCTCTGAATTGTGTATAATCTGAACAAAGAACAATACAGCACAGGAACAGGCCCTTTGGGCCTCCAAGCCTGCACCAATACATTTTGCCCTTCCGTACAAAACTGTCTTCACTTGCAGGATCCGTATCGCCCTATTCGCTTCCAATTCATGTATTCGTCCAGGTGCTTCTTGAATGCTGTCTGTTTCCAACACTTCGTCTTGCAACACATTACAGTCACTCCCCCCTTGTACTTTGAATCTGTGTCCCTAGTAATTGACACTTCCACCCTTGGAAAAAGCTTCATACTTTCCACTCTATCCATCCCATTCACAATCTTATAAATCTCTTTCAGGTTACCCCTCAACCTCCTGCGTTCCAGTGAAAACAAACACAGTCTATCCAATCTTTCTTCCTAGCTAAAATCTCCCATACCAGACAATAGGAGAAAGTGAGGACTGCAGATGCTGGAGATCAGAGCTGAAAAATGTGTTGCTGGAAAAGCGCAGCAGGTCAGGCAGCATCCAAGGAGCAGGAGAATCGACGTTTCGGGCATAAGCCCTTCTTCAGGAATGAGGGCTTATGTCCGAAACGTCGATTCTCCTACTCCTTGGATGCTGCCTGACCTGCTGTGTTTTTCAAGCAACACATTTTTCATACCAGACAATATTCTGGTAAATCTTTTCTGTACCCTTTCCAAAGCACCCACATCCTGCTAGTAATGTGGTGGCCAGAACTGTATGCAATATTCCAAGTGTGGCCTAACTAAAGTTCTATAAAGCTGCAGCATAACTTGTCTATCCTTATACTCAGTACCCCTTCCAATGAAGGCAAGTACGCCATAAGCCTTTCTCACAAACTTGTCTACCTGCACTGCAATGATCTGTGGACCTGCACACCAAGATCCATCTGCAATCAATACTCCTAAGGGTTCTGCCATTCATGGTATAATTTCTACCTGTACTTGACTTTCCAATTGTATCATCTCATATTTGTCTGGATTAAACTCCATTTGCTATTTTTCTACCCATGCCAAAACTGACCTATACCCTGTTGTATCTTCTGACAATTCCCCTTGCTATTTGTGGAGTTGCAGATCTTTGTATCGTCCACAAATTTACTAATTAGGCCAGCTACATTTGCCTCCAAATCATCTATGCAGATCACAAGCAGCAGAGGTCCCAGCACTGATCCTGTGGAACACCATTAGTCACAACTCTCCATTTGGAAAAGCACCACCACCTTCTGTGCTTATGACTAAGCCAGTTCTGTATGCATCTTGCCAGCTCACCTCCATACCATCTGACTTCACTTTTTTACCAGTCTGCCATAAGGGACCTTGTGAAAGGCTTTACTGAAGTCCATGTAGATAATATCAACTGCTTTTCCCTCATCAATCATCTTTGTCACCTCCTCAAAAAACTCAATCAAGTTAGTGAAGCACAACCTCCCTTGCATAAAACCATGCTACCTATCATTAATAAGTCCATTTGCTTCTAAATGTGTATAGATATTGATCCTGAGAATCTTTTTCCAATAATTTCCCTACCACTGGCTTGAGGCTCTGGGAGTAAAATAGATAGAAAGCATGCAAATTTCATAATGAAATGGCCTGCACACAATTTGTACTGCTATTTCTCCAACTGTTGAATTCATGAGGCTATTCTATGGACCAAGTGGATACCCACCACACAATCCTTTTGAATTGGCATTTGGATAGGTACATGAATAGGTAAGATTTAGAGGGATATGGGCCAAATGCAGCAAATGGGACTAGTTTAGTTCGGGAAACTTGGTTGTCATGGACGAATTGAACCAAACGGTTTGTTTCCATGCTGTATGACTCTGTGTCTTTATGAGAAATTAGTTTAAGATCACTATGAAGTTTGCCATATGCCCCACCTCAGGAATCTTCAGCTATTACTGTGACTGCTCATTTCAGCGAAGTTATTAAAAGCTTGTTTAAAACAATCCATATTATGGAGCTAAAAGGAGAAGGAAATCTCTTCCAACATCATAACAGCTGTGATCTCAAACTCTCTGTCCACAGTCTCAGAGTTTAGGGTTTACCTGAGAACTGCTGTCAGAAAGGTAGCAAACTCATTATTGACATTCCCACAAGGAAAATATGCCTGAGGCAGCAGCACCGTGAGCTTGTGAAATGCTGATGAAACCCAGGGGTGATTTCCAGTGACACTTGGGCCTTTTGAGTATACACTCATTGTTTAGTGCCAGGACTATGCTCTGGCAAAATATGAGGCCTAAATGTGTAAAAGGTAATAGAAAGTGACAAGACTGCAGAATATGCTCCAAGCACAAAAACCAACCTGCCCAGATTCAGTTATGGACTGGAAGCTCCTTGAAGGCAAGGGGTTTTTTCATCAGTAAGGAATAGAGGAAATCGTGAGAGGTTTTAATCTACTTATGCACTGTTGTTCTGCCTGCAATAAAGACTGCAGCAACATTATCACTAATGGTGAAAAGTTACATAGAATGTTAAAGGAAATATATTTTTGACAGTTGTTGTGATCTAACATTCATGCTGTCAAAATTCTGAACAGAAGATTACTCAAGCATGTTTTGAACAGGACTGAGGCTGTCAATGTCAAGGATCTCTCATTTCACATTGTGAAAGATCAAGGTCATTAGACTAGTATTCCTTGGAATTGCATTTTCTTAATTCTCTTGTCAATGCCAAGTTCCAATCACAGTATGTAAATCTGATTTTTAATCAACTTATGAGGCATTTGTTAATATTCATAAAATTATAAGTGTTTTATTACTCAAGCCTGACATAATTTAATTACTATTTCTTAATTTACACTATCTGTCATGCACTTTTTAACCATAGCAGCATCCTGAACTATAGTCATTTACCCATTTCTAAAGAAAATAAAGAATGTTGAAATGGCACTTCATAATGCAGTAATATTTCACTTCCATTTCCCAAATTAGAAATGTATGGTCTTTCTGAGTTTGAGTGAAAATTAATAGCAAACTAACTACAAGAACTTCAGTGACCATGAGTGATCAAATTTAGTATTAGAATCTTCAAAAGTTGTATCCTATCAACTTCATGATTAGTCACACGAGTTTCACACACCTCCATCACTCATATCAACCATAACTATAAATCATGAGTCATACCTAATAATCATTATTTTACCTCACCTTCACACACTTAGCATTATTGCATTTAGTAAGTCATCAGAAGTTGAGAATCACTTTGGACTGATCCAGGGAAAATTGAATATCGATTTAAGGGACAGTATAAATAATATACATTAAGCGACTTTCACAGTTGTGTTAAAAGTAAAAGCTGGAATTTCCCCTTTCAAAATAAAAACTTACCCTCATATTTTTCTGTTTCAGATAATCTGGTTCACCTCCTATGTTTTTATCCTTTTATGCCCCTAAATTCACAACTGAATCCACAATTCACAATAAATAACAAAGTCAATAAAAACCAAGTTCCATTTGGCACCTGGGACCTCCAAACAAAGTTAATTTATCAATTCATAAAATGGAAAAGACTATTGTTTGTCAGTTATAATAATTTCAGAAGCATCATAAAGTTTGCATCTGAACCAATTTTCATCTCAGTGTCTTTTCAAACAAAGCATATAAATGGAACACTTTATTGGCTTACAATTATCCATAATGATATTTCTCAAAAATTCAAGATGTTTAACTGTTATTAGGATTAGAATAGTTAGGTGGTTGTTTTTGAATAGTGTGGATGTGATGGACTCAAAGGCCTTTTCCCATGCTGTAGATCCCTATGATTCTAAGAACTCTCAAATTTTCACATTTCATTCCATTTTAAAGCTGATTGCACGGTATGTTACCAAATATCACATCTTATCTATGAAATAAACTTATTAAACCCAATTACAAATTAATCACTGCAACTTTTCATACTGTAAAGTACAATTCAGTGTACTGTTACACTGAATTTCAATTCACAGGGCAGATGGAGTGTATGTGACTCATTTCCTAAAATATCTGTTACAGTTTGTTAATTATCTTGTTAAGCCTTGCTTTTCCTTTCCAAAGCCTGTGCTATTGTTAGTTTTCTGTTATGACACTCTTTCTAAAATACAATCTGCTATAACAATAATTACTGAAAATGTACTTGGAACATCAGCCATGATTCAGCCGGTAGTATTTTGCCCTCTAAGTTAGAAGAGAGTGGCTTCAATTCACAATCTACAATTTTAACACAAAAATGAACATTGTTACTTTGCAGTATATAGTGAGTGCTGCACTGCTGAAAGTATTGTCTTTGGGTAAGATGTTGAAGTCTCTCACAAATGGATGGAAAAGATTATGGCACTACTTCAAAGATCAGGGGAATTAGCCTTGGGGTCCTGGCTACCATTTATTTCAAAATCAATACAATATTGCAGTGCAGAATATCTGGTTATTATCATATTGCAGTTTTGAGACCGTGATGTGCTCAAGTTGCCTTGTTTATTTTAAGGCTCATGGAACAAAAGGGTCAGTGTCAGCTTTGATAAAAGATTGGCTTAAAGACAGAAAGCAGAAACTAAGTCAGATGATTGCTTTTCAGATTGGAAGATGGCAGACAGTTGTTTCGCAATGATGTTTATATGTATACATGATATGGATATATAAGCATATGACTTTGATATTACAGAATACAATGCAAAATTTTAAAATTTCTTGATGATATCAAACTTCAATACAAATCAACTGCAAAGGATACAGATAGGCTAGCTGAATTAGTAGACAAGAAGCAGATGGAATTCAATACAAAGAAGTGAGAGGAGGTGTACTTTGGCAGAAGAGATAAATAGAGATAATATAAACTTATTGGGACAGGTCTACAGTATGTGCAAGGACAGAAGGACCTTGGGGGTTAAGGTGCACAAATCCTTGAAGATGACAGAACATACTGAGGAAATATTTAGCAAAGCATATCGGATCTTGGGCTTCACAAATTGAGGCATTGTGTACAAAAGAAGGTAAGTTATGCTGTATCTGCATAAAGCACTGCTTAGGTATAATAATATCCTTGGAGACTGATAATCTTTTAAAAGATAATTAGCTGAAAAAATAATATGACAGGATTCCAACTTTTTTTTTCATCTTTACTGCAATAAGACTAAAAGTGCTAATTACCAAACCTCATGTTTTGTAGGCTGTACTTTACATGGCTGAACAGAATTTTTCCCTTTCACCTTCAACACAGCAGAAAAACTCCCTTCTAGGTATATTTTACATAGTCTCATAAGCATTCATTTGATTTTCCCTGGACCAATCCCTTGCTCCTTCGTATTTACTTCTGTTCCTTTTCGTTATCAGTTTATAATTTTTAACCCTAGAACTATCTTCACTGTGCTTGTTTGTTTTTCCTGGTGACTCTCCCTCTAGCAGAAGTTAGATAATTGTCCAGCTTTGATTCAAATCCTCACAAATGTGATCTTTCAATTTAAACATAAGCATCCATCAGCTTTCCGAAGTAGTAGACCATAAAGGCTTCATGTCTCTAGCTATGTTCTTTCTCCTGGATCTTAGCAGACTGACTTACCTGAGAAATGCAGTGACATTTTAGCTACAACTGTTCTCTGTGGGAATTTCCTGCTTTTAAGGTTTATCTCCATGGCTATATGAATCATATGGAACTTATATCCAGGTAGAAATGCTAATCAGACGTACTTTAGAATACAGCTGGGATCTATCTTGGAGGCAAACGGACAGGTTAAAGCATAAATGTTTACAACAAACCTTCCTGAGAATATTTGGCAGCTACAAGTCTAAACAGTGTAAACATAGATGCTACTGCCATTGTTGTCCAGTGTGAAAAACTTACACTTTCTTTCCAACAAAGCAACTCAGTTGTCCCTTTAATCTTTACCAAACATGTCATGTGGGCCTGTTGTCAAGTTGACCTTTGAACAGGTCACATAATCCCATTCATTGTACCTTAGATTAAGGATATTTTCTCCAAACCATAACAATTGTATATTACTCATATCTGACAAAGTATACAATTGAAGAATTATATTCAGTTCTGGTGAACACACCTGTGGAAAGCGAGATTGTTCTTAAAAGGATTGATGAAGAAAAGATTTATCAGAACTATGTGATTGATGGGAATTTTAAAATCAAAGTTCGGTTGATGAAGCTGAGATTGTTTACCTTGGAGCAAAGGGGAGATTTGAGATTTGATAGCGGTGTACAAGATGATGACAGGTTTACGTAAAGATATCTATACCCTTCACCTGTAGGGTATGGACGAGGGGGCACAGATTAAGATTTTAGGCAAGATATACAGGGGTGTGTGAGGAATAACCTCTTTATGAAGCATTCAGTAATGATCTGGAATAATTGCTTTTGAAAGGTAGTGGAAACAAGACAATAAATTATATTCTAGAGACAAATAAAATTACAGGGCTATCTGGATGTAATTATGAAATAGGACTAAGTGGATACTGTGCCAAATGGTGGCATGGATACACTGGATGATAAGTTAAAATAGAGTATTATCAATTTCACTGTACATTTTTCCCTAAATTAGAAACAAATAAATAACATTAAGAACAAAATTAGCTAGAAAGCACGCAAAATAATAAGTGTTAATACTAGGTAAATGCTGTATACTTTGGAATTACTGGGGAAATTCTAAAAGCTTGCTGGTGTAATGTAATGTATTTAATATGGTTTAATAAAATGATTGTCGCATATTTTCCTGACATTATCCATGGGTTTACTTGCTTATCTGGTATACCTTATAGTAGAAAATATGGCAGGGATTATTAAAAAGGACCCCACCTATTTCTCCAAATAGTTAAATTGTTGGCTGGATAATTGAACAAACTGACTTAAACATAAGATCTGAAAAATCTTGACATCATTCATCAATATTATTTCATTGTTTAAACTCCAGAGAATAAATTGTTTGTGCCCATCTTATGACAATTGCTAAAGTGAATGCTAAATGCATTTATCAGCAGTTTGCAAAGAGCATATACCATGTAGAAGTTTTGTAAAGTATCTGTGCAAAAAAATGAAACGAAGTGCTGTCTTGTGGACAAATGGGTAACAGTTCAAGAAGCAGCTGTGCGACTTTCATTTCCCATCACCAGAATGTAGATTTACTGTTACTTTATGTCGATGACAATTAAATGTAGACTGCACTATTGCTGCATTGTGGAGATGTGTGTAAACAGCAAGTTGTGATGAATAGCAATTCTGTCAAGCATGTCTGAAATGAACTTTAATATGAAGTGTATTGAAGAAATTCTTAAAATTGTCTCACATAAGATTTTGTGAAAAAACAAGAACACCTGTACCATTTCTTCTTTGATTCAAGTTTTTTTAACCCACAAGTTTAATTCTAGAATTATTCTGAACTATTTTATTAAAACAGTGAAATTCAGAGTTAATGCATTTATCATCTGATCATTCATTTGAAAAGATAGTGACAATCATGAAATCAAATATGCCACATACCTAAAGGAAATATACATAGTTAGGTATTCACTTCCAAAACACAATTCATGTTCCCATAAAACATCATCTTTTAATGCCACAGAAATAAATGCTGAGATATTTTGAATACGTTAAAAGATCAGAGGAGAAATATTCCTGAGTCTGAGGCTCCGTACCTCAAATATTAGGAAAGTGAGCAAGTCGGAACTGTTGATAATGTTGACCAAGGAACTTGCTTATTTTTTCTGTATTCATTACATCAAAATGATCCAAAATGTCTGATTCCAGCAGCTGGAATTTTCTGTTCACAAGGACTGATTACAGTATTATGTTTCTTTTGTGAGCTCATTGAAACTATTATTTTAAAAAGTTTTGCACGTTGAGAAGCTGCTGGAGGGAATCCTGAGGGACAGGATGTACATGGATTTGGAAAGGCAAAGACTGATTAGGGATAGTCAACATGGCTTTGTGCGTGGGAAATCATGTCTCACAAACTTGATTGAGCTTTTTGAGAAAGTAACAAAGAGGATTGATGAGGGCAGAGTGGTAGATGTGATCTATATGGACTTCAGTAAGGCACTCAACAAGGTTCCCCATGGGAGACTGGTGAGCAAGGTTAGATCTCATGGAATACAGGGAGAATTACCCAGTTGGATACAGAATTGGCTCAAAGGTGGTGGTGGAGGGTTGTTTTTCAGACTGGAGGTCTGTGACCAGTCGAGTGCCACAAGGGTCAGTGCTGGGTCTGATTGAATGTGAGCACAAGAGGTATTGTTAGTAAGTTTGCAGATGACACCAAATTGGAGGTATAGTGGACAGTGAAGAAAGTTACCTCAAATTGCAAGAGGATCTTGATCAGATGGGCCAATGGACTGAGGAGTGTCGGATGGAGTTTAATTCAGATAAATGCAAGGTGCTGCATGTTGGGAAAGCAAATCATAGCAGGATTTATACACTTAATGGTAAGGTCCTAGGGAGTGTTGCTGAACAAAGAGACCTTGGAGTGCAGGTTCATAGCTGCTTGAAAGTGGAGTCGCAGGTTGATAGGATAGTGAAGAAGGTGTTTGGTATGCTTTCCTTTATGGGTCAGAGTATTGAGTACAGGATTGGGAGGTCATGTTGCGGATATACAGGACATTGGTTAGACCACTGTTGGAATATTGCGTGCAATTCTGGTCTCCTTCCTATCAGAAAGATGTTGTGAAACTTGAAAGGGTTCAAAAAAGTATTACAAGGATGCTTCCAGGGTTGGAGGATTTGAGCTATAGGGAGAGGCTGAACAGGTTGGAGCGTCGGAGGCAGTTGGGTGACCTCATAGAGGTTTACAAAATTATGAGTGGCATGGATAGGATAAATAGGCAAAGTCTTCTCCATGGGGTGGGGGAGTCCAGAACTAGAGGGCATAGGTTTAGGGTGAGAGGGGAAAGATATAAAAGAGACCTAAGGGGCAACTTTTCATGCAGAGGGTGGTACATGTATGGAACAAGCTGCCAGAAGAAGTGGTGGAGGCTAGTACAATTGCACCATTTAAAAGGCATTTGGATGGGTATATGAATAGGAAGGGTTTGGAGGGATATGGGCCAGATGCTGGCAGGTGCGACTAGATTGATTGGAATCATGGGCCGTCATGGACGGGTCGGACCGAAGGGTCTGTTTCCATACTGTACATCTCTATGACTCTATGTCTAATTAATTAAATCATGAAAAAGCTAAAGAACTGGCTGCTGGAAATCAGAAACAACAGAAATTGCTGGAAAAACTCAGCAGGTCTGGCAGCATCTGCGGAGAGAAAGCAGAAGTTCTGAAGATGGGTCACTGGACCAGATGATTTTTATTAAATCATGGTTCATTTTGCCAAATCTATTCCTTTGATACCATTAAAGATTGCCACACAACCTAAGCAAATATTGTCCATGGCACACCTCCCCAAGGGAATCACCATCGTCAGCAAAGCTTTGGCTTAAGTAGAGATTAGTGAACAAGTCGTTCCTCAGGTGAAATAAAACATAACCCAGAGGTGCTTGCTATTTAGTTCTGTAAATCAGTAACAATGCCATAGAGAAGGAATTTCTGGAGAGTGTACAAGTTGATTTTCTGGATCAATAAGTTTAGGAACCAATGAGAGAACAGGCCAGCCTAGACTATGTAATCAGAAAGGAATAATTGTCTATCTAGCTGTGAGGACTCTTGGGGCATGATAAATTGCTTCATTAAACTGGTGAGCGATGTAGCTGATTCTGAGACTAGAGTCCTGAATCTAAATAAACAAAACTCTGAAGGTATGAGGTGTGTGCTGCCTATGATAAATTGGGGAACATTACTTAAAGGAATGACAATGGATAGGAAATGACACAGAGGAAATGCAACAACTTTTATTCCTGTGCGACACAAAAATAAATCAGGAAAGGTGGCCCAATCATGGCTAACAAGAGAAATTAGACATAGTATTAGATCCAGGAAAGGAGCATACAAATTGGCCACAAAAAAGGGAGATCTGAGGATTGGGAGCAACTTATTTTCAGCAAGGCAGCATAAGGGGATTGATTAAGATGGGAAAATAGAATATGAGAGTAAGTTTGCAGGGTAAACTAAATGTAAAGGTTTCTACAGGTATTTTCAAAGAAAATGATGAATGAAAACAGATGTAGTCACTGAGGGTCAGATTATGGGAAGTTATGATGGGTAACATTGGGATGGCAGACAAATTGAATACGTTATTCTGACTTCATAGTGGAGGATACAAATAACATCCCAAAAATGCTGGGGAATGCAGGTTTGAGTAAGAGGAAGAAACTGGAAAAAAAATCTGTATTAGTCAGGAAATTATGTTGGGGAAATTGTTATGATTAAAGGTTTATAAGTCCAAGGGCTCAATATTATATATCCTAGACTACTTAAGGAAGTGGCCACAGAAAGTTTGGCTGCATTGGTGGTCATCTTTCAGGTTTCTATAGACTCTGGAACAGTTCTATGGTTTGGAGGGTAATTAATGTATCCCCAATATTTAAAAAAGGAGATAGAGAGCAAACAGGAAATTACAGACCAGTTAGTCTGACATCAGTGGGTGACAGAGAAAATGCTACAGTCCATAATAAAAGGTTTAATATCAAAGAATTTGGGATTGGGAGTAGTGCATTGATAGAGATAGAGAACTATTTGGCAGATGGAAAACAAATAGTTGGAGTATTGGGTCATTTTCCACCTGGCAGCCAATTGATTCGTGGGGTACTGCAGAGACCACAGCTCGGAACCCAGCTATTCACAATATATATTAATGATTTGGATGAGGGAACTAAATGTATTACCTCTAAGTATGCAGGAAACATAAAGCTGAATGGGAGATTGAAGTTTAAGGAGGATGCAGAGATGCTTTGGTGTGATTTGGGCAATTTGACTGAGTGGGCAGATGCATGGTAATTTATGTATAATGTAGATAAATGTGATGTTATTCACTTAGGTGGCAAAAACACATAAGCAGATTATTATGCAAATAGTGGTAGCTTGGGAAAGGGGGAGATGCAATGGGACCTGGGTATCCATGCACACCAGTCACTGAAAGTAAGCAGGCAGGTGCAGCAAGCAGTGAAAAAGGTAAATAGTTTATTGGCCTTTATAGCGAGAGGATTTTAATACAGGAGCAGGGATGTCTTGCTGCAATTGTACAAGGCCTTGTTGAATCCACACATGGAGTATTGTGTGCAGTTTTGGTCTCCTTATCTGAAGAAGGATATTCTTGCTATGGAAGTAATGCAACAAAGGTTTACCAGGCTTATTCCTGGGATGGTAGGAGTGATATATGGAGAGAGAGACTGGATTTGGTTAGAAGAAAATGGTGGCATCTCATAGAAACCAATAAAATTCTAACA
Organism: Chiloscyllium plagiosum; assembly: GCF_004010195.1. Classification (NCBI taxonomy): domain Eukaryota; kingdom Metazoa; phylum Chordata; class Chondrichthyes; order Orectolobiformes; family Hemiscylliidae; genus Chiloscyllium; species Chiloscyllium plagiosum. The sequence goes on from NC_057712.1 coordinate 69,406,811, forward strand.
GGAATAGACAAGAAGGATGTTCCCAATGACCAAGGAGTCCAGAACCAGGGGTCACAATCTAAGGATCTGGGTTAGGTCATTTAGGACTCGGATGAGGAGAATTATTTTCATCCGGAGTGGTGAGCCAGTGTATTCTCTGCTCCAGAAAACAATGAGGCCAAAACATGGTTTTCAAGAGGAATTAGATATACTCTTAGTTCTTTGGGCTAAAAGAATCAAAGGGTATGGGTAGATAACAGGAGCCGAAAACTGAGTTGGATGATCAGCCATGATCACATTGAATGGCAGAACAGACGAAAACCGCCAAATGGCTCCTATTTTCTATGTTTCCACATCTCTATAGTTCTGATGGCATATTAAAATCAAATAATATAAGTATCTAACAGTCTTATCGCCGATTAATATGTTGAATATTCTTATTAAAAAGGCTACTGTATATGTTAGAAACTTGTATATGTACAGCATGGAAACAGACCCTTCGGTCCAATCCATCCATGCCGACCAGATATCCCAACCCAATCTAGTCCCACCTGCCAGCACCCGGCCCGTATCCCTCCAGACCCTTCCTATTCATATACCCATCCAAATGCCTCTTAAATGTTGCCATTGTACCAGCCTCCACTACTTCCTCTGGCAGCTCATTCCATACACATACCACCCTCTGTGTGAAAAAGTTGCGTCTGAATTTTCTTCTTTATCTTTCCCCTCTCACCCTAAACCTATGCCCTCTAGTTCTGGACTCCCCACCCCAAGGAAAAGACTTTGCATATTTACCCTGTACATGCCCCATATAATTTTGTAAACCTCAGCCTCCGACGCTCCAGGAAAAACAGCCCCAACCTGTTCAGCCTCTCCCGATAGCTCAAATCCTCCAACCCTGGCAATATCCTTGTAAATCTTTTCTGAATCCTTTCAAGTTTCACATCTTTCCGATAAGAAGGAGACCAGAATTGCATGCAATATTCCAACAGTGGCCTAATCAATGTCCTGTACAGCTGCAACATGACCTCCCAACTCCTGTACTCAATACTCTGACCAATAAAGGAAAGCATACCAAACGCCTTCTTCACTATCCTATCTACCTGCAACTCCACTTTCAAGGAGCTATGAACCTGCACTCCAAGGTCTCTTTGTTCAGCAACACTC
>NC_057712.1:69408231-69438544 GCF_004010195.1 Chiloscyllium plagiosum
TCAAAAAACTCAATCAAGTTTGTGAGACATGATTTCCCACGCACAAAGCCATGTTGACTATCCCGAATCAGTCCTTGATTTTCCAAATACATGTACATCCTGTCCCTCAGGATTCCCTCCAACAACTTGCCCACCACCGATGTCAGGCTCACCGGTCTATAGTTCCCTGGCTTGTCCTTACCACCCTTCTTAAACAGTGACACCATGTTAGCCAACCTCCAGTCTTCCAGCACCTCACCTGTGACTATTGATGATACAAATATCTCAGCAAGAGGCCCAGCACTCACTTCTCTAGCTTCCCACATAGTTCTAGGATACACCTGATCAGGTCCTGGCGATTTATCCATCTTTACACGTTTCAAAACATCCAGCACTTCTTCCTCTGTAATGTGGACATTTTGCAAGTCATTGCATATTAGTATTTGTTAACAGCCTCATTAACAATGAATCTCATCGCATTAATTGCAGAATCCTATTTCAGCACCTAATGCAAGGAAACTAGATACTGACAATCCCTAATATGCAAGTCAGAACCTGTACCTGGCAAGATCGACTTGCCACTTGCACCTTCAGGCCACTACCTTGGGAACCCATCACCAACATCTCAGGGCATGCTCAGTGGACACAAACTGCATGATTCTTCTCCTTTTTGGGGTGCACCAGCAACAAACATTGAAATGCTGCTGCAAGGACATTTTGTGCATGGGGACTGACACCCATTTCACGGTTTGATCAAGACTGCATATCAGGGTTGTTTCTTTGTTTCTTAGTGCTCACACAATTAGTGCCAACTGCATAGTCACAGCTTCCCTGCCTTGCCTTGCCTTTCTGTGCCTTGCCTTTTGGCATGAATGCAATATATGTGGAGCCTAAGTGCTCAAGTTATTGCCATATTAACTTGGTGATTAGAAAACACAGCATCCAGACTGCTTCTCAACTTGTCAGCAATGATCAGTCCATGGTTGGAGAACTTGTTGTATGGCCCACTAAGACATCAGTTACCTGCTAACTGCCTGTGCGACAAACAATTTACATGATTTTTCATCCAAATGGGCATGTTGCAAAGTAGGTGGGGCCTTAAACTTCATCTAGTCAACCTCACTACTGTGAGTCAAGGGCAGATTCTGCACACAGTCCAAAGGCTTAGCCATGTCAGTCATCCTCTTGTGAGGGAGTAGGTCCAACTACAATCTGGGGAATGGGCTACGATCCTGTAACGCCATCGCACAAGGTCAGGGGAATTATGTACTGTCAGCCAAAGAACTGCAAGATCAGCAGTCAGTGGGCTGGTCAATCCATTCCTGGGGCTGTGCATCAAAGATGGTCATGGTGTTACAGAGCAATTAGTCTTGGGAGTTGATATGTTAACCAGTGGAGAGGGGAAAAGAGAAGCTTGAGATTTAAAGAAATGCCTTGTGATGATGGGGGAGTGAGACTTACCTGGCTGGGTTAAAGCAGAAACATGTGTTGCTGTGGGGACAAGAATAATGATGGATGGGGGAAGTCAAAGTATAAGAGTGGTAAGTGATACAGGATGGGAAGGCATGAAATTCTACATGGAGGGGTTATTGGCAGTAGCCACCACCCCTGGCCTCCATGTGGAGAGCATTCAGGATCACAGTGGTAGTCATTGAAGAGTAATAGCAGGGCACAGAGGATAAACAAGGAAGTTGAGGTGGTGTATGATATGACGGGAGTCCACAAAGGGAGAGGAGATTGGTGGAAATGGGCTGTCCAGGTACAGGAAAGTAAAAGGGCACATTGAGACTCTGGGGCAGGCTGAGCAGGTGCTGAGGGCATCCACACTCGAGCCGTGGTGCCCATCAGCACTTGTCATTTGCCAGAGGCAACCTGCAACTGAAAAATACCTGGGCCAATGTCCAGGCTGAGTGGAGTCAGTATTAATTTGGCGAGCAAAACCATACGCTCTTCTACTGGTTGGGAGGACACTGAAGGGGCAATAACATCAATCATTCACTTGCGAAATGCAGCTACACTTCATTGGCAATTACATCACTGTTTATGTGAAATGCCAGCAGTCTGAGTGTTTGAGGTTCAAATGCTGGTCATAGGTGATATCCACTATGTTTTCGGCCCTTGCAAACTGGACACAAAGAACTCAATGAAACAGGTTTTATTATCACTGACTTTAAAAGAGGAGAATACTGGCTACAATCAACACAGTACATGCGACATTTTCCAAGAGTGCTATGAGGCATGCAATGACCCCATCTGGCCTGCAATGAGAGTATAAAGATAGAGGCTGTATACAATGATAACTTTCATGGTTTAAATTTCTTGGCATAACACTGTTGAAGCAAATTTAATTTTGTTAATTTGTTCATGCGAAATAATATCACTGATTAAACCAGTATTAATGGGTCCTCCCTGATTTCTCTGGAGAAGGTTATGATGAGTTGTCTTCTTGAACTGGCACAGTCCATCAGGGTTGGTGGGTGGTGTTAGTGCTATTAAGAAGGGAGTTCCAAGATTTTGTCCCAGTTAAAGGAAGCTTTAATGATATACTATAGTGCCAAGTCAGTGGTATCCATGCATCTGCTACCTTTGTCCTTCTAAGTGATAGAGGTCACATGTTTGGAAGGTGCTGTTAAAGGAACCTTGGTGAGTTGCCACAATGTACCTTGCAAATTATACAAACTGCCGTAACAGTTTATGATGAAGCACTTGCGGTTGTTCAAACATTGGCCATTTGACATCGTATGGAGCTTCATCACAGGCCACTTTGACATCCACAAGACTTCCCTTGTGAACATGTTCATGGTTCTGGACCTTGCCTCTTAGTATATCACCAATACATATGGGATTTAGATATGTTTCCCCCTCATCTTGCCTCAATACTGTCTTCCATTATCTGTTCAACTCCTCTCTCTAGTTTGTGTAGAATGCAGCATTTCCACAATATGCAAGATTCATTAAAATAATGAACTGTGGATGCTGGAGATCTGAGGGTCACAGATGTTAATGCCATTTTCTCTCCACAGATGCTGCCAGACTTGCTGCGTTTCTTCAGCATTTTTATTTTTGTTGAAAGATACCTTGCAGAGTCATATTGCTGGGTTCTCTCTGGAGCGTCTCAGCATCTGAGCAATTCTTTCAGATGCCTGGCTGACAGTCAGACTTACAATCCAATTGGAAGTGGTTGTATATTTCCTTTGCTTTAGTGTTGGGATTCAACACTGACTTGAGTAGCTATGTCTTTAGTAGATAATCTTTGTCACACACAGATCCATTCACAAAGGCACCTGGGTGGTGTGAACAATTGGACTGTCTCAGAATGTGCAAATCATGGCAGCTCCCAAGAGCCTTTCATAAACCTCCAAAATCCTTCTGCGATGGCCACAGAAAATTTTAACATGGAATGGGAACTTTCTGGATAAAATGCTCTGAGGGGGAGTTGATAGCCACACAGATATAGAATCCGAGCACGGCGTTGACTCTGAACATCCTTTTAGCATGAATTATCTGAATGATGCAAACTCTATTACATTCCCATAGTGTCTCAAATCGATCAACCTTCATTCTCTTGATGCATCTATGGGCAACTGAGAAATCTCATAAATATCTCCCTGCAAGAACCCTGTAGTGAAGCGGTTGACCACCATAATCACTTTCACTGCACAAGCAATTAGTCACTACATCCCAATGGCATTGACTTGTCTTCTAGCTTTCCACGTCAATCAGCGATGACTTATTTTGATAAATAGGGTCTGTGGAGATACTGGCAAGAATATTTTGCAGAGGCAATGACTCTGACAAGCCTGTATTCACAAGACTGGGAAACACAATCTGACCTTATAGTGGTTGGCTGTTAATTGGTTTAGCCAGAGGTTTCTGTCTCCATATTGGAGGAACTCCTGTTTCAAAGTGCAAATGTAGACAGGCAGGAAGCTGGAAGAACACAGCAAGCCAGGCAGAATCAAGAGGTGGAGATGTCTACATTTCAGGTGTAACCAATCTTCAGGACTGGGGGTTTCTGTAAGGGGAGCTGCACTTAAAAGAGGTGGCAGGAGCAGGGTGGTGAAGTGGGGATAGGTGAAGACAGTTAGAGGGTAAGACCTGGTTGATAAATGGGAGGAATGAATCTGGTTGGTGGCTGGGATGAGTGGAAGGGGGTGGAAGGAGCTGGGAAGAGAATCTGTGAGTCTGATGGCTGGAGGCTGCCCAAATGGAAGATGAGGTATTGTTCCTCCAATTTGGGGTTTGGTTAAATGTGGCAATGGAGGCCAAGGATGGACATGTCAGAAAGGGAGTGAGAAGGGGATTTAAAATGAGCAGTGATTGGGAGGTCCAGTCAGCCCCTGTGGGCCTGGCTGAGATGCTCGGTGAACTGTTCCCTAAGTTTACGTTTGGTCTTCCGATGTAGAGAAGACCACATCAGGAGCACCTGATGCAGTAAACTAGGTTGGAAGAGAGGCAGGTGAACCTCTGTCTCACTTGGAAGAACAGTTGGGGCCCTGGATGGAAGTGAGGGGGGGTTGGTGTACTGGCTGATTTTGCAACTTTTCCGGTTGCAGGGAAAAGTACCTATGGGTTCGAGGGGTTGGTGGTGAGAGTGGAGCAAACCAAGGACTGTCAAAGGGAACACTCCTTGTGGAAGGCAGACAGGGGTGCAGGGGGAAAGATGTTCTGGTTGGTGGAAGTATTTCCAGTCCTGAAGAAGGGTTACACCTGAAATGTTGACTTTTCCACCTCCTGATGCTACCTGGCTTGCTGTGTTCTTCCAGCCTCCTAACTGTCTACTTTGGATTCCAGTATCTACAGTTTTTTGTCTCTATCCAATCACAACTGGCCAGTCATGTGGCCGATGCTGAGACTATTGCTGTTCACACATGATGGACACTAATGGAAAGTGGATACTGAGATAGTAAACTGGGTTCTGTGTAGAGGAGATTGGGACAAGCTATGGTACTGAGAAGAGATCATGACTGGGGTGGTCTTTGTTAGAAATGGGGTGCCAACTCGCCATTATCCACCTTTTTAATGTATAGTTTACTTGGCAGCTTCAGCACAGGAAGTAGGAACACCTCTAGCTTTAAAATAGCAAGGTATTCCTTATGTGACCATTTACTGCTCACTTAATGATTTTAATAGGTCTAAGAGCAGGCAGGGAACTTGATATCTCCCTTGCCACTGGTAAAATGCCAGTATGGATGGAAAGGCAATAGGTATGATGTCCTTCAACATGTCACTCCATTTTACAACACCACAGCCTGCCAGCCTGTACCTGGAGGTGGTGTGTTGGAGAAAAGAAAATCCAGCCACTCTGACTTCCTATAAACTAAGCCCTTCAATGTACACATCCTTTGCACTGGGCTCAGACTTTTGAACATTTGACCAGTTTATTGCTCCCAAGAAACTTCCTTATCCACACACTCACACAGCACCAAACCACTAGTCCTCTTATTCGCTTTTAATGATTCCTAATGGTCTGTATACGCCAATGATATGTCACATCATACCAATGTGATCCTTGGCAATTTTCCCTCTGCCTGATCTATGAGAAAATACACAGATAAACTAAAAGTAAAAGACTGTCTCCTGCAATCTATCCTTTTGGAATGACCCAGGTCGAGCTTTCAATTAAGTAACTTCAAATTTAAGCCAGTCCTTTAATCTGTGTACATATATGTACACACGTGTGTGTATATCTTCCCTTGTACACCCATTGCTTGCAGATCTTTCTTTGATCTGAGAGCCACATGAAAAATTTAAACCTCTCGTGAAGATGACTGCGGTCATCTGATTTCAAGCAAAATTCGGAAAATTCCATGGTTTTATAGTTCCACATCAAATCTCTCCAGTAAACATGGACCGTCCTTTGAATGATAATTATCATGGCGGTGTTACCAGTTTCTTAAACCCAGTATTTTTCTCATTTACCTTACATTTAAATATTCAATTATCAAAATTATAAGTTGTATTCCTGAAATATTTGAAATTACATATTCATAATACTTTTCAAAATCCAATGGGTTCCACAAGATACAACCCAGCTAATATGTTTCCGCTTCATGTATGCTTAATGGTGGAAGTTGACCTTAAGAGAATACTGACAAAGGACACAGTCCTGCCAGTCACTCCTCTTAATGTCATTAGTGAAAGAGTTAAATGCAAGGATCGACTCTCCATTGCTTGAGAATACTCATGACATGTGTCTAATGGGATAACCTGATGTACCCCCCACTCCTCTATTTCAATCAAAGCACCACAAATATGCAACAAGCTAATGGACTTCTTGCTAACTGATAGTTTAATTCTATTTTTCTGCTCTGAAGCCAACTGTAAAGTCAACATTGTCCAAAGGTTTATCAACCCATTCTCATACACTTAGTGAACCTGAACTCGATAATAACATATTACAAAACTATAATATTGTTTTCAGTTTTGAGAGCAAGCCATCAATTTTGTAGCAGTATAGGTTTTAACTACATAATATTTTACTGCATGCTAGATAACGTTTAGAATGACAACACAGGCATATTTAAATAAAGCACACAACATACTCAGTGTGACATTTTCTTTAAAGACAAATGTCTTCCTCTTTATGAAGTCTGTTTTTATTAAAACTTAAATCCCACTGTGCCTAATTCCATGATTCCATCTGTAGATCTATATTCTGATAGCTGTCTCAGTCATTGATGCGTGAAGAAACCTCAAGGCAGCTGAGAAGGTACTGCAATGATATGCTGTTTTTTTGACCCCTGAGGCTTCCTTTCAAGCTAATCATATTTTACTTTCAGAGTGAGCAGGGTATTATTTGACAGCTCTGCCCTAGACATTATTTATCCAGGCAGCTAAACACCCTGGAAACTTCCTGATGTACACAATCTTCAACCTCAAATGTATCAGAATGTCTACCATCACAAAGAAAGGTACAGTGAAAACGGCTAAAATTGGATGTGCACATGCGTATAACTATTAAGGTACTATTGCATAACTGAATTGATACATTTTTGTGTAATTCAATCACTTTTTTTTTCAAGAGAGGATTAAATAAAATGGAAACATATTTATCTGGAGTGAAGATATTAAGGCCAGAAGCATTTTTAATGGTTTCAGAAAGATATATATTTAATGTATTTGAATTATGAGTAACCTAATTTTTGCAAATCTCAATATGACTAGATATTCCCTTATTCCTTTGCCGAATTCAACAGTTGTACCATCTCAGAGGCATGCCACTTCCTGCTGTTATGTCTTCCAGGCAGTATATCTTTAAAAGGCATTTTCACAATGTTATCACTGTATCATAGCATGTGATCTGATGATATAAAGATCTCAGACTCCATCTTAATGTTGGTTTCTTGAAACATGATATGCTGACGGAAGCATACTACTCTTTTGTCACTAAATAGCCTAATGATAGCCTCGGCACAAATGCACATATGAATGTAACATTTGTATGTATTAAACATCTTCAATAAATGCCTGTTGGATCTTTCAACACTACGTTAACCACATTCCAGTTTGTCTTGTTACAAGGGAAATATCATTGCACCAGGTAAGAATACCTGCTTTTATAAAACCGCATTAATTTATTTAACAAAATAGCTGACAGACAAATATCATTTTTGTTAGAATATACTTTTCTCCAGTCTGATCTGTGAAAATCTGTATTTCCCAGCCACCAACAAAGGCAGAAAACTGTTCGATCAAGTCCCTGCTGGCACTGGATTACCAATGGATTTTCTGGGACTTCCCTCCAATCATGCAAATTGAGTTACAGTAGTTGAATGCTGAGCCTTTCAATAATCCCAGGATCTGATCAGGTGTACCCTAGAACTCTGTAGGAAGCTAGGGAAGTGATTACTGGGCCCCTTGCTGAGCTATCTGTATCATTGATAGTCACAAGTGAGGTGCTAACACGATTCCACTGTCTAAGAAAGATGGTAAGGACAAGCCAGGGAACTATAGACCAGTGAGCCTGAAGTTAGTGATGGGCAAGTTGTTGGAGGGAATCCTGAGGGACAGGATGCACATGTATTTGGAAAGGCAAGGACTGATTACGGATAGTCAACATGACTTTGCGCATGGGAAATCATGTCTCACAAACTTGATTGAGTTTTTTTTGAAGAAGTAACAAAGAGGATTGACAAGGGTATGGTGGTGGATGTGATCTGTATGGACTTCAGTAAGGCACTCAACAAGGTTCCCCATGGGAGACTGGTTAGCAAGGTTAGATCTCATGGAATACAGGGAGAATTGGCTATTTGTATACAGAACTGACTCAAAGGTAGAAGACAGAGGGTCGCGGTGGAGGGTTGTTTTTCAGACTAGAGGCCTGTGACCAGTGGAATGCCACAAGGATAGGTGCTTGTCATCATTTATATAAATGATTTCAATGTGAACATAAGAGGTATAGTTAGTAAGTTTGCAGGTGACACCAAAATTGGAGTTGTAGTGGACAGTAAATAAGATTACCTCAGATTACAACGGAATCTTGATCAGATGGGCCAATGGGATGAGGAGTGGCAGATGGAGTTTAATTTAGAGAAATGCGAGGTGCTGCATTTTGGAAAAGCAAAACTTAGTAGGACTTATACACTGAATAGTAAGATCCTAGGGAGTGTTGCTGAACAAAGAGATCTTGGAGTGCAGGTTCATAGCTCCTTGAAAGTGGAACCACAGATAGATAGGATAGTGAAGAAGGCATTTGGAATGCTTTCCTTTATTGGTCAGAGTATTGAGTATACAAGTTGGGAGGTCATGTTGCGGCTGTACAGGATATTGATGAGGCCATTTTTGGAATATTGTGTGCAATTCTAGTCTCCTTCTTATCGGAAAGATGTTGTGAAACTTGAAAGGGTTCAGAAAAAATTGACAAGGACATTGCCAGGGTTGGAGGATTTGAGCTATAGGGAGAGGCTGAATAGGCTGGGGCTGTTTTCCTTGGAGCACCAGAGGTTAAGGGATGACCTTATAGAGGTTTATAAAATCATGAGGGACATGGATAGGATAAATAGACAAAGTCTCTTCTCTGGGGTGGGGAAGTCCAGAACTAGAGGGCATAGGTTCAGGGTGAGAGGGGAAAGATATAAAAGAGATCTAAGGGGCAACTTTTCATGCAGAGGGTGGTATGTTTATGGACAGGGCTGCCAGAGGAAGTGGTAGAGGCTGGTACGATTGCAACACTTAAAAGGCATTTGGAAGGGTATATGAGTAGGAGGGGTTTGGAGGGATATGGGCCAGATGCTGGCAGGTGGGACTAGATTAGGTCAGTACATCTGGTCGGCATGGACCATTTGGACCAAAGTGTCTGTTTCTGTGCTGTACATCTCTATGACTCTATGACTAAGATGGGAGGAATTGGTTTTATGCTACTGGCTTAATTCTCATCAAGACAAGACTGCTGGGCAACTCTGCGGGACCATGCCTAAAGCCGCCTGATGCATAGTCCTGGTCCCAACCCCACATGGGTCAATGGATGTTCTGGAGCCAAGCCAAAGACTCAAAAGAAATGTTTACATTTTTTATCATGCACTGCTTCTGGTTGATCTTAAAGGCTCTGATCATCAATCCTGCAGGTGCTCTTAAACTTGCTTCTGTAGTTATTTTTATGCAAAGCTCAGTAGAAGCAAAACCTGTGCCTGGAGACCCACTGAGACATTTGCATGGCCAAGAGGCTGGAAATTGAAGGCAGCTCCATCCTTATAAATCTAATCCAAAATAAAGGTACAAACCAAATCTCCTCAGTTAATAATAAAAAGCTAATATTAATTCATAGTCAGGTATTTTAAGGATTTTGAAAACAAAAACATTTGAGATGCACAGCAATTAAACAATATAATAAAGATAGCAATACAGACAAATAGTTGAATGAGACTCCTCAATAAGACTATGTTCCAAAGTTTTACTGCATTACTATTGGAACACAGTTGGTCCTCCTGAGGTTAATTTATTATTTTGATTCTAATTAGTAAACACTTTGGATCTTCACTTCAACTAATCTATCGCTTATCCCCAGGCTATGCAGGGTCACAGGAAAGTTTATCTTGAGTGTGTAATATACACTGCTGGTGTACATATTGTCTGTTGTTCTTACATTATAATTCTGCTGACAAACTATTATGACGTATAAAGGTTGAGCTTATTGAAAATCATTAACGTATTAAAGTTATAACGAAGATCCAAGAATTATATCACTTGTAGTAAAAATATGTAGAGCTCCCTGAGAAATTAATTTTTATTTGAGAAGACAGAAATGCATAAGACTTTAAAATGTCTAAAATGCCAGCTTTATAGAAGGAAATGTAAACATTCAGTTAGCTATGATAATATTGCTCCAACTCACTAATTAGAATCATAGAGATGTAAAGCATGGAAACAGACCCTTCGGTCCAATCTGTCCATGCCGACAAGATATCCCAACCCAACTTAGTCCCACCTGCCAGCACCCGGCCCATATCCCTCCAAACCCTTCCTATTCATATACCCATCCAAATGCCTCTTAAATGTTGCAATTGTACCAGCCTCCACCACATCCTCTGGCAGCTCATTCCATACATGTACCACCCTCTGCGTGAAAAGGTTGCCCCTGAGGTCTCTTTTATATCTTTCCCCTCTCGCCCTAAATCTATGCCCTCTAATTCTGGACTCCCAGACCCCAGGGAAAAGACTTTGCCTATTTATCCTATTCATGCCCCTCATAATTTTGTAAACCTCTATAAGGTCACCACTCAGCCTCCGACGCTCTAGGGAAAACAGCCCCAGCCTGTTCAGCCTCTCCCTGTAGCTCAGATCCTCCAACCCTGGCAACATCCTTGTAAATCTTTTCTGAACCCTTTCAAGTTTCACAACATCTTTCCGAGAGGAAGGAGACCAGAATTGCACGCAGTATTCCAACAGTGGGCTAACCAATGTCCTGTACAGCTGCAACATGACTTCCCAACTCCTGTACTCAATACTCTGACCAATAAAGAGAAGCAAACCAAACGCCTTCTTCACTATCCTATCTACCTGCGACTCCACTTTCAAGGAGCTGTGAAGCTGCACTCCAAGGTCTCTTTGTTCAGCAACACTCTCTAGGACCTTACCATTAAGCGCATAAGTCCTGTGAAGATTTGCTTTCCCAAAATGCAGCACCTCGAATTAATCTGAATTAAACTCCATCTGCCACTTCTTAGCCCATTGGCCCATCTGGTCCAGATCCTGTTGTAATCTGAGGTTACCCTCTTCGCTGTCCACTTCACCTCCAATTTTGGTGTCATCTGCAAAGGACCCAGCACTGATCCTTGTGGCACTCCACTGGTCACAGGCCTCCAGTCTGAAAAACAACCCTCCACCACCACCCTCTGTTTTCTACCTTGAGCCAGTTCTATACCCAAATGGCTAGTTCTCCCTGTATTCCATAAGATCTAACCTTGCTAATCAGTCTCCCTTGGGGAACCTTGTTGAACACCTTACTAAAGTCCATATAGATCACATCTACTGCTCTGCCCTCATCAATCCTCTTTGTTACTTCTTCAAAAAACTCAATCAAGTTTGAGACATGATTTCCCACGCACAAAGCCATGTTGACCATCCTGAATCAGCCCTTGCCTTTCCAAATACATGTACATCCTGTCCCTTAGGATTCCCTCCAACAAATTGCTCACTACCGAGGTCAGGTTCACCGATCTATAGTTCCCTGGCTTGTCTTTACCGCCTTTCTTAAACAGTGGCACCACGTTTGCCAACCTCCAGTCTTCCGGCACCTCACCTATAACTAATGATGATACAAATATCTCAGCAAGAGGCCCAGCAATCACTTCTCTAGCTTCCCACAGAGTTCTCCGGTACATCTGATCAGGTCCTGGGGATTTAAAACATCCAGCACTTCCTCCTCCGTTATCTGAACATTTCGCAAGATGTCATCATCTATTTCCCTACAGTCTATATCTTCCATATCCTTTTCCATAGTAAATACTGGTGCAAAATATTCGTTAGTATCTTCCCCATTCTCTGAGGCTACACACAAAGGCCGCCTTGCTGATCTTTGAGGGGCCCTATTCTCTCCCTAGTTACCCTTTTGTCCTTAATATATTTGTAAAAACCCTTTGGATTCTCTTTAATTCTATTTGCCAAAGCTATCTCATATCCCTGTTTTGCCCTCCTGATTTCCCTCTTAAGTATACTCCTACTTTCTTTATACTCTTCTAAGGATTCACTCGATCTCTCCTGTCTATACCTGGCATATGCTTCCTTCTTTTTCTTAACCAAACCCTCAATTTCTTAATTCTTAATTCGGAAGTTCTATGTGGTGTAGCTTCTATGTGAAAATCTCTGATTTAGAGTCATATTGCACAATGGAGGATGCCTTCAAGGCAGAAACAACACTTGTCTGCACAAGGGCTAAGGGGTTGACACTTAGCTTCTGTGAACAGGCATCCACAGTGAGTTGGTTGGTGGGATTTGAACAAAAAGATTAATGGAACAAAAGCAAAGTACTGGATAGACTTAGGTCTGGCAGCATATGATGAGGGAAAAACAGTCAACATTGTGAAGGAGCAAATTACTGCGGATGCTGGAATCTATACTGAAAACAATAAATGTTGGAGATCACAGCGGGCCAGACAGCATCCATGGAGAGAGAGGAAGCTAACATTTCGAGTCCAGGTAACTCATTATAGCTGAAGTAAAGCTTGGAGGGGACAGCATTTATGCAATAGTTTGGGGGTGGGGAGTAGGTGGAGGTTTTGAGTGTAGGGTGCAGATGGAGAAAATATGTTAATAGTTCAGATTAAGTGATCGGAATGTGAGAATGGCAGAACAGGTTTCCTACCAGATTTGAAAGGACAGGAAGTAGAATGGGGGGATGGGAGGACACGATAACAAGCTAAAAGAAAGAGAAGAAATCAGATTTGGTTTACAATTTAAAAGTCCAGAAGGTTGTAAAGTGCCTCGTTGGAAGATGTTGTTCCTTCAGTTTGTGCTGTGATTCACTAGAACACTGCAGCATGCTGAGGACAGACAAGTGAGCATGTGAGCAGGATGCTGTGCAAAAATGATCTGTAGCTGGAAAACCAAGGACAGGGTAGAACCACTCAAGGATAGAGGAGGGAACTTGTCGATGTAGGTTTGCTCGCTGAGCTGGAAGGTTCATTTCCAGACGTTTTTCACCCTACTAGGTAACATTTTCAGTGGGCCTCTGGGCAAAGCACTGCTGATGATTCCTGCTTTCTATTTATATGTTAGGGTTTCTTTGGGTTGGTGATACCATTTCCTGTGATGATGTCATTTCCTGTTCTTTTTCTCAGGGGGTGGTAGATGGAGTCTAACTCGATGTGTTTGTTGATAGTGTTCCGGTTGGAATGCCATGCTTCTCGGAATCCTCGTGTGTCTCTCTGTTTGGCTTGTCCTAAGATGAATGTGTAGTCCCAGTTAAAGTGGCGTCTTTCCTTATCTGTATGTAAGGATACTAGTGAGAGAGGGTCATGTCGTTTTGTGGCTGGTTGATGTTCATGTATCCTGGTGGCTAGTTTTCTGCCTGTTTGTCCAATGCAGTATTTGTTACAGTTCTATTTTGTAAAGGACATTAGTTTTGCTTGTTGTCTGTATAGGGTCTTTTAAGTTCATTAACTGCTGTTTTTGTGTGTTGGTGGGTTTGTAGGCTACCATGATGCCAAGGGCTCTGAGTAGTCTGGCAGTCATCTCCGTGATGTCTTTGATGTAGAGGATAGTGACTAGGATATCTGGACATGGTTTGTCTGCTTGTTTTGGTTTGTTGCTGAGAAATCGGCGGACTGTGTTCATTGGGTACCCATTCTTTTTGAATACACAGTACAGGTGAGTTTCCTCTGCTCTGTGTAGTCTCTCTGTGCTGCAGTGTGTGTTGCATCATTGAAATAATGTTCTGATGCAGCTTCGTTTGTTGGTGTTGGGATGATTGCTTCTGTAGTTCAATATTTGGTCGGTATGTGTTGTTTTCCTGTAGACGCTGGTTTGAAGTTCCCCATTGGCTGTTCGCTCTACAGTGATATCTAGGAATGGCAGTTTGTTGTTGTTGTTTTCCTCCTCTTTAGTGAATTTTATGCCAGTATGGGTATTATTGATGGTCTTGAAGGTCTCCTTTCATTTGTTTTGTTTAGTGATGAGAAAGGTATCATCCATGTAGTGGACTCAAAGTTTGGGTTGGATGGTTGGCAAAGCTGTTTGTTTGAGTCTCTGCATTACTGCCTCTGCTAAGAACCCTGATATCGGAGATCCCATGAGTGTTCCGTTGGTTTGTCTGTAGGTTTTGTTGTTGGAGGTGAAGTGTGTTGTAAAGCATAGGTCCACTAGCTTGACGATACTGTCCTTGCTGATGAAGTTATTGGTGTTTGGCGTTTGTGTCTTTGGGTCTTCTCGTAGTGTAATCAGTGTTTCCTTGGCCAGGTTAATGTTGATTGATGTAAACAGGGCTGTTACATCAGAGGAGACCATTATTTCATCCGTTTCTATCTTCGTGTCTTTGATGGTCTTCAGGAATTCTTGGGTGGAGTGGATGGAGTGTCGTGAGTCTTCTACTAAGTGTTTTTAGTCTGTGGTGTAGCGCCTCGGCCAATCTGTAAGTTGGTGTTCCAGGTAGCGAGACTATGGGTCTGGGGGGGGGCTCCTGGTTTGTGAATCTTGGGTAATCTGTAGAAGTGTGGTGAGTTGGATCCACCTGGTTTCATTCATTTTTTCGAAGTCGGTCTTATTTATTTCTCCAGATCTCTGAAGTGTTTTGAGTAGGGCTGTGATTCAGTTCTCTAGTTGTGGGGTTGGGTCCATCACCACTTATTGGTAAGTGTTGATATCTGTAAGCAGCGTGTTCACTTTTTCAATGTAGTCTCTTCGATTTAGAATGACTGTCAAGCGTCCTTTGTCTGCAGGTAGGAATAACAATGCTATTTCCATTTTTTAATCTTTCCAGTACTTTCCTTTCTTGTGTACTGAGTGCATTTCCCTCCTTTATTCCTTTCAACACACAGGAAATTACATGACTGACCCAAAGAAACCCAAACATATAAGTAGAAAGCAGGAATCATCAGCAGTGCTTCGCCTGGAGATCCACTGAAGATGTTACTTTGTAGAGTGATGAAACGTCTGGAAATGAGCCTTCCAGCTCAGCGAGCAAACCTACATCCAGAACGTCAACCTGAGCTACAAATCTTCTCAAACCTCACTGAGGGAACTTGTGATTGGGGGTAGAACCTGTGAATGAGATCCTAGATGAGAACTTTGTTGGTGTTGGTGTTGACCCAGCAGAAGGACATGGAGGATAGTGAGATTCATATGGAGCATGTTAATATGCTAGGGCATTTTGAGATCAAGAAACAAGTAGTGTTGGGTCTCTTGAAGAGTATTATGGTGGATAAGTCCCCAGGGCACAAAGGAATCTACTCCAGATTATTGAGAGAGGCAAGAGAGGATTTTAGTAAGGCTCTCAACAAGGTTCCTCATGGTGGGTTCATCCAGAAGATCAAGATGCATGGGATTCACAGTGACTTGGCAGCTTGGATTCAGAATTGGCTTGCCCAAAGAAAGCAAAGGTAGTGGTGGAAGGGTGTTTTTCTGGCTGGACATCTGTGACTAGTGGTGGTCCGCAGGGATTCGTATAGGGACCTCTGCTGTTTGTGGCATGCATGAAAATGAAAATGTACATGTGTGGGTTAATAAGTTTATACACAACACAAAGGTCAGTGGAGTTCTGGATAGTGTAGAAGTTTGTTAAAAGATACAGCTTGATATAGATCTGTTGCAGATCTGGGCAGAGAAACGACAGATGGAGTATAATCTGGGCAAATGTGAGTTGCTGCACTTTGGGAGATCAAATGTTAAAGAGAAGTATATAGCTAATGGCAGGCCTTGAACAGCAATGACACACAGCGGGTTCTTGAGGTTCAAGTCCATAGCTTTCTGAAAATGGCCACACAAGTGGAAAGAGTTGTAAGGAAGGCATATTTCATGCTTGACTTTATTGGCCAGAGCACTGAGTACAAGAATCTGGATGTTATTTTGAAGCTTTCTAAAATTTTGATTAGGCCGCACTTAGGGTGTTGCATTCAATTCTTGTCACCATGTTACGGGAAGAATGTGGAGGCTTTGGAGAGGTTTACCAGGATGCTGCCTGGATTAGCGGGTATGAGCTGTCAACAGAGTTGAGAAAAACTAGGGTTGTTTCTCTGGAGTGGTGGAGGCTGAGAGGAGACTTCGTGGAAGTTTATGAACTCATGAAATGCATAGATTGGGTTGACAGTCAAAATCTTTTTCCCAGAGTTAAAATGTCTAATACTAGGGAGCATGTACTTAAAGTGAAAGGGGTAAAGTTCAAAGGAGATGTTAAGGGCAAATTATTTTACACAGAGTGTGGCAGGAGTCTGGAACATGCTGCCAGGGGTAGTGGAAGTGGCAGATATAATTGAGGCCTTTAAAGGGGCTTTTAGATAAGCAGACAAATATGCAAGGAATAGAGGGATATGAACTAAGAGCAGGCAGAAGGGATTAGATTAATTTATAAAGTTATAGAGAAGTACAGCATGGCAACAGAACCTTTGGTCTACCTTATCCATGTGAAGCAAATATACTAAATTAATCTAGTCCCATTTGTCAGAATTTAGCCTATATCTCCCTAAACCCTTCCTATTCATATCCCCATCCAGATGCTTTTTAAATGCTGTAATTGTACCAGTCTCCACCACTTCCTCTGGCAGCTCATTTCATACACACATCACCCTCTGCGTGAAAGGGTTGCCTCTTAGGTCCCTTTCAAATCTTTTCCTTCTCAAGGGCAGTCACTCTCACCTCATCCCTGGATTCAGCTCTTTTGTCCAAGTCTGGACTACAGCTGCAATGAAGTTTGGACCTGAGTGGCCTTGGTGGTGTAAACATCTGGAGATATTTATGTAAGGACACCTCATTTTAAAGGCTTTACCTACATATAAATGGTAAATCAAGATTTCAAATAAAACTAATGCTGACACCAAACAACACAGGTTGAAAACTCTTTAATTTGTCAGGCTGTAAGTAATTCAGGTAAGGATTCATCTATTGCCCATCCCTTATTGCTCCAAACAATTGGCAATTGTGATTTTCTTTACAACTGAATCACCAGATAAGAGGCTATTGATAGACTGCACCTGTGACTTTGTATTCACATCCCTAAGCCAGATCAGGCAGGAAAAGCACATGATCAAGGCTACTGATTTACAGTATGTAGGTAAGCTAAGTTGTGTTTTTGCCATGAGAATCTCAGCACTGTTATGGTCTGCATTTCTTTATTTTACTGCATATTTGTAAGAAGATTAGTGTGCTTGACCATTATTGAAACATTAAATTAGTTACATCATAAATCATGTGTGTTTAAATATCAAGTTGAAGGTAGTTGGGACAAAAGGAATTTCAAGGACAGTTCCCCTACCAATAATTTTGGGGTAATTTGTGGTGGATGAAACTGCTCTACAGCAATAGTACAAAATGTTTTCGTAATGAATCAGCAGCTGGGTTTTCTTCTCCATTGACACCTAAAGTCTGGTTCTGTCTTGGGAGTGGGGCTTTGTCATGAATGGATGTTTCCCTGCTCCACAACCTGAATATCAGCCTGCTATTGGGACTTAAAGGAAATAACAGACGTGTTTTAAAAAAAGAGAACAAAGTATACAAAAAAAAATCACCAAAATACTGAAAACAGTGATTCAAAAGTTAGAGAGTGATGTTTCTTTTGGGGAGTGCATTCAGAGCCCAGCTGCACAAGAGGAGAGCAGAAAGAGAAAGAGAACAACAGTGGTAGGAGGTTCAACAGTGAAGTGTACGGACAGGCATTTCTGCGGCTGGTGTGTTGCCTCCTGGGACCGTAACCAAGAATGATTATAGGGCATTCTGAAGGGGTCAAGCAGGCAGAGATCGTGGTTCACATTGGGACCAATGACATAATTCAGAAAGAGGGATGAGGTCCTGTAACAAGAATTTAGGGAGTTAAGTGGCAGATCAAAAAGCAGGACATCAAAGACTGTAAAGTCTAGATTACTCCCGGTGTTACATGTTAGAGAGTGTAGGCGGACAGAACAGATTAATGCATGACTGACAAACTGGAGCAAGAGGAAGGGCTTTGGACTCCTGTATCACTGTGTTTGTTCCTGGAGAAGTTGGGTGCTGTACAAGTCTGACAGGTTGCAACTGAACTGGAATGGGCCCAACATCCTTACAAAGAGGTTTGCTCATGTGGTTGCTGGGGTTGTAACTGATTTGGCAAAACATTTTTGTTTATTCATTCATGGGAATGTGGGCATTTCGGGCAAGGGGCATGAGAATGTAGACACCAATTGTGTTTTTGTTGCTGAGAAGGAGGAACAAAGCTCTGAAGCAGACATTGAAGTTGTCAACATTTGGAGAAACATGGTTTGAGTTTTGTGCATATTGTACTCTTTTTTTGCTTAAGTACTCCAGATGTAGACAGCTCAGGACTTGGACATCACTCCCTAATTACCAGAAAGTAGTCAAGAGTCAACCACTTTGTTTGGGTATGGAGTCAGATGTAGGCTAGATGAGGTAAGGACGACAAATTACTTCCCCTAAATGGCACTAATGAACCAGATGGGCTTTTACAACAATTGACATGCTGCCATTAGGACAGCTCATTGATGCTTTTAAATTAAATTTCACCATCTGCTATGGTGGGATTTGAAATTACATGCCAAGAACATTGGTCCAGGGTTCTGAATTGCTAGTCTCGTAACACTACACAACCACCTCCCTTTTCGGGGAATAGGATGTGGAGTGGAATTACAGTAGGGGGTGATGCACATATGTGTGTAAAAAAACCAGTAGCAAATCAGAATAGAAGGCAGTGCAAATACAGTCAAGTTAAGGCAAAAGGGAGCATCACAAAGCTGGATGGCATTTACATTAATGCTAGTAGAAGATGTGGCATTGAAGGAATATTTCAATGATGTGATCATATTCAATAAGATTGAAGGTAATTTTGTATAAGGTGGAGACTAAAGAAAGGTTCTAAATTGGAGAAAGGCAGAGTTTAATAAGATAAGACAGAATCTGGCTAAAGTGAACTGAAAGCAGTTACTTGCAGGAAAATCCACATTAAACCATAGAGAGATATCCAAAGCATAACAGCAAGAGTGAAGGGCCAACATGTTCCTGGAAAGGTGAAGGGTGGGACCAATTATTGCAGAGAACTCAGGATGTCAATGGATTTACAGGATTGGATAAGAAAAAAAACCCAGAATTTTAATGTTAGATACAAGCTCAAAACAGAGGATGCCCTACAGGAGTTTTAAAAGTTAAGGGGATTGCTTAAAAAATAAATTAGAATAGTGAAGAAGGCACATGAAAGTCACTGGCAGGTAACAGTAAGTAAAATCCAAAAGCATTTTGTACTTAAATTAGGGGAAAGAGAATAACCAATGAAAGAGTAGGGCTTATTAGAGATCAAACTGTGTGGAGCCAAAAGACAGAGGTTCAGTTTTTGAATGAATATTTTGCATTTGCATTCACAATAGGGTAGGATGATATAGGACTTGAAATCAGGGAGTAGGACTGTGATGTATTGAACAAATTAGCATTGAGAGGGAAGAGATATTAGTGGCTTTAGCAGACTTGAAAGTGGAAATCCACGGCCCAGTTGAGATGTATTCCAGACAGCTGAGAGTGGGTAAGAGAGCAGAATGCAGAGGCTCTGACACTACTTTCCAGGGGCTCTCTTATTTTCCAAATCGTCTCTGGCCACAAGAGGAATGCCAGAGGACTGGAGGACAGATTATGTGGTACCTTTATTCAAGATGGATGCTAGGAATAAAACAGGAAACTATAGGCCAGAGAGTCTAACACCTGTGGTAGGGAACTGTTGACATTTATTCTGAATGACAGAATTAATCTCCATTTGGAGAGGTAAAAATGAATGAAGGACAGTTAGCATGGCTTTGTAAGGGAAATATCACGTCTAGCAAATTTGAATAAATTTTTCAAGATGACCGGTGTATAGATGGGGTACTGCAGTTGGTGTACTTTACATGGACATCGATGAGGCTTTTGACAAGGTTTCACAAGGCAGGCCAGTTAAGAAGCTAAGAGCCCATGGGATCCAGGGCATTTTTTGACAAATCGGATCAAAAAATCAGTCGAGTGGCAGGAAGAAAATGGTGATGGCTTAAGAGGTTTTTTTGTGACTGGAGCCTATGTCCAGTGGCATACAGGATTCAGTACGGTGTTACTTGCTGTTTGTAGTATACATGGATGATCTAGACATGAATGTAGGAGGTAGGTACCAACTGCAAATAGTTTGAAGTAAGTTTGAATATGACATGAAAATATCTTCTATGGTAAACAGCAAGGAGGAAATCCTTAGTCACAGAATGATATAAATAGGCTGAACAGTGGCAAATGGAACTCAGCATGAAAAAGTGTGAGGTGATTGGGAGGACTGACAAGGCAAGGTAATACAGTGGAAGCAATCATGGACATGAGAAAGTATAGATGATAAGTGATCTTCGTATGCATGCCCATCGATCCTTGAAGGCAGCAGGACAGGTAGATAAGTGGTCAAAAAGTTATATGGGGTGCTTGCCTTTATTAGTCAAAACACTGAATATAAGAGCAAGGAGGTTATGCTGGTATTCCATATAACATTAATTAGGCCACAGCAGGAATACTGCGTACAATTCTGTCGCAACACTATAAGATGGTTGAGATTGCTTTAGAAAAGGTGCAGAAGAGATTCACCAGGACGTTGTCTATGCTGGAGTGCTTCAGCTCTGAAGGAGAATAGATAAGCTGAGGCCGTTTTCCTCAGAGCAAAAAAGGGTATGGGGGGGACCTAATGGAGGTGTACATAGTTCTGAGGGGTACAGACAGGATAAATAGGAAAAACCTTTACCTTAGTAGAGGGGGGGGGGAGGGTCAATAACCAGGGGGTCCAGTTTTAAGGAACAGAGTGGGAAGTTTAGACAGAATTTAAGGAGGGTTATGGGTATCTGAAACTCATTGCCTAAAAGGCTGGTAGAGGTAGAAACTCTCAGAACATTTAAGATGTTTAGATGAGCACTTGAAAGAGCATAGTATACAAGGATACTGGCCAAAAACCGCAAAATGGGCTTAGAATAGATGGATGTTTGATGATTAACATGGTCAGGATGGGCTGAAGAGGCTCATTCCATGCTGTTAAAAACTCCATGATGCTGAAAGAAAGTAGAGCTGTTGTACTCCATCTTCGCTTCATAAATATAGGTACTGGGTCTAAAGACGAACAGTGCTGGCGAAGACAAAAAAAAAACAAATTCATCGGTGAAAGCAGAGGGGGACTTAGAAGATTAGGAGCAAAATCAAAAAATACCCAAAGGTTAGAAAGAGAAGTTACAAAACAAGCTCAATTGAAACACCAAGTTTGAACACTTGGTTCAAAAAAATCCAAAGACCATGAGTGGAATTTAGAAAAATCATACCTCATTGAATATGGGTGAGATTAAAATGATCATGATAAATGAAGTTCAATATAGACCTCCAGTAAATTGGAGCACAGGTTAGAGCTCAGCACATAGCTATTTTTAAAAATATTTCCTCAGGCAATGATGATGTTATTGGCAAAGGCACATTCAATCTGGTCACCCAAAGTGGTGACAATCCTCTTTCACTTTGGACTGCTTTTGTCTTCGTTGTTACAGTGCTTTGACAATGTAGGAATTCCAGGATACCGACAATGAAGGAATATCTCTCAATCAGGATAGCCTCAGATTTGATTAAAAATTTGGAGGAGATTGCATAACATAATAGTAAAATTTGAAAAAGTAAGCCAGTATGGCTTAAACAAAGTGCTTTTCTGCAGCAACAGGTTCTGGCTTCCACTATCACATAGTTTAAAGTTGGCCTTGTTGTGACACTATGGGCAAATGTGAATCATAACCTTGCCTTATATGGGAAATAGTTACCTTTTAGCCACCCTGAATTGACTACTTTGAACTAGACGATGAGTTGCTATTATATTAAGACATTGTAGCTCAGAAGGAGCATCAGCCTGCAGTTCAGACATGACAGAAAATGCCTCTAACTTCAGATGCCCTCTTTCCAACATTATAAACATTAAAATTTAATCTAAAAAGCTGTCAGACCATCCAATTGAGGGGGTACTCCTGGCAATTGTGGCTAAGTAGATAGGAAGACAAATCCTTTTTGTAGTATCTTCCCTCTGTCTGCCACTAGCAGGCCAACTTCACAGAGTCATAGAGATGTACAACACGGAAACAGACCCTTCGGTCCAACCCGACCATGCTGACCAGATATCCCAACCCAATCTAGTCCTACCTGTCAGCACCCGGCCCATATCCCTCCAAAACCTTCCTATTCATATACCCAACCTGATGTCTTTTAAATGTTGCAATTGGACTAGCCTCCACCACTTCCTCTTGCAGCCCATTCCACATACGCACAACCCTGTGTGTGGAAAAGGTTGTCCCCTTAGGTCTCTTTTATTATTTTTCCCATCTCACCCTGAACCTATGCCCTCTAGTTTTGGAGTTTCCTACCCCAGGGAAAAGACGTTGTATATTTACCCTATCCATACCCCTCATGATTTTATAAACCTCTATAAGGTCACCTCTCAGCTCTGACACTCCAGGGAAAACAGCCCTAGCCTATTCAACCTCTCCCTATAGCTCAAATCCGAGAAACCTGGCAACACCCTTGTTAGTCTGAGTGGTGGGGTAGGTCTCCTGGTTTTCCAATCCATCCATTTCTTTCCTTTCTACTTACATCTTGTCCTCGGAAATTGAGCCAGCATGATTCAACGTGAAGCCCAGTGCAGATTTAAGTCAAAGCCGATTGCGGACTCGGCTTTCCCTCTGCTTTTACTTCTTTATTCCTTCTTTGCTTTTATTGACTTTATGCTTACTGGCCTTCTGTGAAGAGCACATGGCAGCTTCAGTGGTGGTTCCATTGCTGAGATCGGTCCAGTATGGTCTCATGGCAGAAATACTGTCAGTAAGATGATGCCAAAGAACAGTGATATGGTTTTGTGGCAGTGGTGTGGTGAGGGTAATGATCTCAGCATCAGTGTGAAAGAGCACAGATCCAGGCCCATAGTTAAGCACTTAATAAGGACTACAATGCTAAAATTTTAACTTTATTTTCTATCTTATACTTAAGATTTGTACCAAAGTACCTTTGTATGTAAGATGGCACTAGTAAATGGTGACTCTGGACACTTTTCACAATACTCCTATATTCCTGTACTTGAGTACATGTGACAATAAATCCTAATTCCAGTTCTTGTCCCCAACACCTCAGGATGTTAGTGGGCGCGATGAGGTAGACCAGCCAACTGGAAAATCCCAGCTGGTCTCCAACAATTGGCCTTTAATTCCCATTAAGTAGCTTTCCTGCAGGGGGTATTCCTGCCAACCTCAATGCCACTTCTGGGAAAATGGCCCACAGCAGATGGCACAAGCAAACTGGCAAGCTAGCTGGCAGCAGGAATTTTTGTACTTATCCTCATTTCTGCACTTGCCCCCATATGTGAAAGTTCATTAGTGAAAATTCAACCCTTAACTTTATCAGTTGCTTCTAACAATTCTTTATCTGTGAAAAACATCTCTGGTTCATGTTTCACATCAGATGAATAAAGATCTGAAGGCAAAATGATGCTATTTGTTGAAACAAGCAGTAAGTACCAATGTCATGCAAATATGAATTGTTAAAGAAAAAACTAATGGGTAATGGATAAAAGTTAATTAACATTTTCAACTAAGACTGTTAAAATACTTCAGCTAATTACCTCAAAAATGTGGTAAAACTCAGTTTGAATGAGAGCAATGTTTTTCTTAGTTTTGAGATCTTGAGTTAGTGTCTAGTAACAATCATATTGTGAAGGTTGGATTACTTCAAATGATTGCTTCCCCACTGTTAGTCTGGCAATATTGATCTAACAAAAGAGGAAGCTGAAGTGAGTCTGTTCCACATCCATTTATTCACACTCCACGAGTATACCATAAATTTAGACCACAATTCTCTTCTGCAAATTAGTCCCCTTTCCCATCTAGAAACTGATTATTTTGAGTTATTTTTAACTAAGTAGACTTCAGATTTTTTTTTAAAAATCAACCTACTGTTTAGACACATTATAATTGACCTCTGGAGTAGGTAGGACTTGAACCTGGATCTTTGGGCCCGAGGTCGGGATACTACCCATGCAGGATAAGATCCTAGGAACTGATTTTTAATTTTTTTTCAAAGTCAACCACATTGTTGTGGGTCTGGATACACATGTAGGCTGACAGATTTCTTTCTGGAAGGAAATTAGTGAACCAAATGGTTTACAATAATTACTTTGTCGTCATCAATAGACTTTTATTTCCAGATATTATTTTAATTCAAATTCCACCATCTGCATTAGTGGGATGTGAACCAAAGTCCTCAGAACATTACCTGGGTCTCTGAATTACCGATTCAGTAACACTACTATTTGTATTCATCTCTCTGAACACCAACTTTGTTTTTGTAAAACCACTACCAAATTGCCCACATTCAAAAACTGATTCTCAATTTTATGTTAGCTGTATCCTTCAAGTCAAACAACAAATATTGTCTGAAGCAGGTAGGATTTAAACTTGGGCTTCTTGGTCCAGAGCTAAGGACACAACCACTGCGACAAAATCAAAAACAGATTGTCTTTGTATTTGGAAGTGCTATCACACATACCACCATCAAATCAAACGTATTTTTCATCCATTAACCACCAATAGTTAATCACCCCTGTTTGTGATTGTTTATTGTACAGGTCCAATTAACGGCATTGCAATAACACCAAAGGCGAAAGGGAGGAGAGAGAGAGAGAGAGATTCTTTTTTCTTAAAACTGATTCTTAAATGTGTGCTCCAATTAACATCAGCTCCTCATAATCATACCTGAAGCTTGCACAAATCTGCACTCAATCATCTCCCTAATTGAAATATTAGCACTCACTTCAGTAGAAACCTACCCCATTCTGGTGATAGGTGATTAAGAGAAATTACTCAGATCCTGATCATAAATGAACTTGGATGGTTTCTGCAATCACTCATCAAGGATTAGCTGGCTCCTGCATTAATTCAGTTCATGATTTTCTGATATTTGCCAGAGTTCTGCATTCAGAAGTTGGCCATTCTGGTTCTAGAAACTAGTGTTTTTATTTACTCATTTAGAACACAGAAAATCAATTCATTAGAGAAAAAAATTATTGCTAATTTTGACTTTTCAATTTTGAGGATTGGCGGGTAGTCCCACCTGGGAAGATATAGCTGCAATCATTAAACCTATTAGTGGATATTGCTTATAATTGTCTCTGCTGCCTCTAATTTTATGAATCCAAAAAATTTAACCTTGCATATTTCAAGGATCAGCAACACTCGCTTATCCTGTTCTCGTTAAATCTATCTTGCTGTCACTGCACAACTGGAAAGTGGACCTCCTAAACATTATTGTTTCCAACTGAAACAGGCTGATGATTCTAATTTATTCTGAGCCACAGCTGCACATTAATGTAACCAAATAAACACATCTACAAAATCTATAGAAAAGCGAACCTTTTGTCATTTTTGTCTAAACCACATGTACTTGGATTTCTGTAGCAATAAAGCTTGCTATCTAATCTAGTACTCATTGAAAGTGATTTAACATGACTCTGGAGTACTAATTAAATTTTAAGTACAGCACAAGTGATGTGAAACTATATCAATGGAGCACTAAATATTTTTTAAAAATTATCCAGGGACCCTATTTATACCCACAAACGTTATGACAGTTTTCCCAATGCCCTCACCAAGGAAGTTAATAAAAATGCTGAAGAACAACAAACCTAACACTGATCCCTATGGGACTATATTTGCTTTTGATCAGCAAGCTTGTGACTGAAAGGAAATTATGTGCCAGGATAAGAAACCTTAGGAAATAAAATTAGGTAAGTGGTGAATATCAGCACCACTGGGGAATGGTATGGCCATTTTTAAAAAAAATATGGACAACTGCACTTTGACTATGTTGACTTAGCTTCTTCTCACACTAACTAGGCATTGAGCTGTCACTTGACCAAGATTACACTTACCATTAGGCATTGAATTTAAAGTGTACTCGCAGCTGCAGATGCAAAAATGAAGAGCGACTGGGTAGGATGATATATTGTGGGTATCCCAGCTCCTTAATAGAAATGTAGAAAACAGGAGCAGAGGCTAGACTATTTGGCCAACTGAGCCTGCTTTGCCATTCATTCACTGATCATCCAATTCAGTATGCTGTCCCCGTTTTCTCCCCATTTCCTTTGGTTTCTTTCGTCTCAAGAACTATATCGAACTCCTTCTTGAAAATATTTAATATTTTGGCTTCCACCGCTTTCTGTAACAAAGAATTCCAGAGGCTTCCCACGTTCTGGGTCACAACATCTCTCCATCCTAAATGGCTTACATCATATGTTAACTCTGACCCTGGTTCTGGACTCCCCATCATTGGGAACATCCAACTAAACAAAATTACAAAGAACAAGCACTTTGGCTATGCAGACACATGCCTTTTTAAACTTAAAATCTTTTGCTCCTACACAGTCAATATCCCTCTATTCGCTGCCTGTTCATTTATCTGTCAAGATGCCTCTTAAACTTTGTTCTGTATTCCCCTCCACCACCTCCTCTGATAGCATATTGCACGCACTTAGCACCCACTATGTAAATAAAAAGCCTTTCATATCTCCTTTAACTTATGCCCTCTTATCTTAAACATATATGTTCCCTAGTAAGTGACCTTTCTACCCTGAGAAAATGATTTTGATTATCCAGTCCATTCAGCCTTCAAACATTCAAGTGAAAACAGTCCAAGTTTGTCCAATCTCTCCTCATAACTAATACTCTCCAAACCAGATTACATCCGAATAAACTGTTTATGCACCCTCTCCAAAGCCTCCATATCCTTCTGGTAGTGTGGAAATCAGAACTGTACACAATATTCCAAATGTGGCTTAACTGAAGTTTGATATAGCTGCAACATGACTTGATAAGCTTTATATTCTGTGTCCTGACCGAAGAAGGTAAACATGCTATATGCCTTCATGACCATCTCATCCACTTGTGTGGCCACTTTGAGAACTGTGGATCTGTATGCCGAGATTCCTCTGTATGTTGATACTACAATGGATCCTGCCATTTACTGTATACTCTCTCCTGCATTAGATTTTCCAAAATGCATCACCTCTGATTAAACTGCATCTGTCATTTCTCCACCCAACTCTCCAGTTTATCTACTTCATGCTGCATCTTCTTGCAATTCTCCTCACTATCTGCAGCACCCCCAATCTTTGTGCCATCTGCAAAGTTACTGATCAGACCACCTACATTCTCCTCAAATCATTTATATGTATATATTACAACAATGGGGCTCTCAGCACTGCAGAACACCACTAGTCACAGATCTCCAGTCAGAAAAACACCTTTCCATTGCTACTCTCTGTCTTCTATGTCTAAGCCAGTTCTGCAACCATCTTACCGGATCATTGCAGATCCCATGTGACTTCACCTTTTGTATCAGCCTGCCATGAGATGCCTTGTCAAACACCTTGCTAAAACATCCAAACAGACAATATCTACCAACCTGCCTTACACAATTATCTTTGTCACTTCCTCAACAAAACTCATGATTTGGAGATGCCGGTGTTGGACTGGGGTGTACAAAGTTAAAAATCACACAACACTAGGTTCTAGTCCAATAGGTTTAATTGGAAGCACACTAGCTTTCAGAGCGACGCTCCTTCAGGTGATTGTGGAGCGACGCTCCTTCATCAGTCAATCACCAAAGATTTTGTACAAGGCTCCAGCAATTAGAATGCCTCCCTCAGCATTCAGGGATGGATCTAATCAGGTCTTGGAGACTTGTCTATCTTAATGCATTTCAAAACGCTCAATACCTCCTTTTTCATATTGACATGCCCTAGAATATCAACATACCACTCCTGAGACTCAACATCCTCCATGTTCTTCTCTTTTGTGAACACCAATGCAAAGTATTCATTAAGGATCTCACCCACTTCCTCCTTCTGCAGGAATAAATTCCCTTCTTTGTTCTTGAGTTGATCTACCCTTAACCTGGCTACCCTCTTGCTCCTTATGTATGTATATATAAAACATGCTTTAGAATTTTCCTTAATTCTGGTTGCCAATGAAATTTTATGGCCTGTTTTAGCCCTCCTAATTCCTTGTTTGAGTTCTTTCCTGCTATATTTGTATTCTTCGAGGGCTCTATCCATCTTCCATTTTCTAAAGCTTATGTATGCCTACGTTTTCTTTTTGACTAAGCCCTCAATTTCTCTTGCCATCTGAGGTTTCCAAATTTTGCCATCCTTATCCTTCATTTTCAGAAGAACATGCTGGTCCTGAACGTTAATGAACTGGCCTTTAAAAGATTCCCACATACTAGATGTGGATTTACCCTCAAACAGGCAGCCCAATCTACATTCCTCAGTTCCTGCCTAATTTTGTGATTGTTAGCCTTCCTGCATTTACCAAATCTAGTCCTGTTAGAACTGTTTCAGTTCCTATGAGTTCCCCCTCATTTTTCTAAACTCTGATGAAGTCAGTCTTAACTAATCTAATATCTCTTCATACATCAGTCCTGCCATGGTAATCAGTCTGCATGGTGCTCCCCCAATAGCCAGGACATCCTACCTCAGATAGGTAGATCAAAAAATACATGCAATACTTCAAATGTGGTCTCACTAGGGCCCTGTACAACTGCAGCAAGATATCCCTACTCCTGTGCTCAAATCCTCTCTCTGTGAAAGCATACACCTATATACTTTCAGCAGCTGGTGTACAAGAACATGCAGGTCTTACTGCAGCTCCCCCATTCCCAATCTAGATATTTTTAATCAACTGGTAGAGAGATGTTATTACAAAACCTATGGAGCAGATGGGACTTGAACCCAGGTCTCCTGGCACAGAGGTATGGACATAACCACTGCACCACAACTGTCTTTCCTTTCCCAATCTATCAACAAGCAGACAATAATCTGTCTCCCTGTTTTTGCTGTCTTTCCACCTTCCTCTAGTTAGATCCAGGCAGGAAGACTCAAGGATATTCTTCACTTCCAAAGTCAATTGAGACAATTAAGTGCCATATTCAGCCTCCCTTGGTATTTAACTAATGGTGTATGAAATGTCCTGGCAGGTAACCTTCAGGCATGTTTGGCCAGTTGCTCCCTAGCCATGCCTTCAAGAACAGATGGACCTGGAGTGAGATTGTCCTCTGACATTCAAATTGACCCCTTCATCTTGAGAAAGGCAGGCAAACTCATATGAAAATTCACCTGTGTACACAACTGTGAAATTCTTGATATTCTATGTTTTAATTCATGTATAACTGAGGTAAAATAGTTACACTGCATTATCTCACATTATTGTTTTATGTTTCCATCAGCAGTACCTCACACTCCCTTATAGCATTTATTCATCTATATAACGCAATAATTAACATGTGAATATAACAACCAAAGGAGTTTATTTCCCTTAAGGGGAAATCAAGACATAATTCTGACATCTTTAGTGCAGAAAAACATTCAAGATTCATATAATCAAGATAGTTTAAAGGCTAATGCAATTGCCACTGAAATCAATGCTATTTTCTTGCAGATTTCTCTCAATTAATGAATTTACAGTATATTGCACTTGTTTGTTACTATAAAGTTTGCATAGAAGATTAAACTCAGTGTGCTAAACTATTCAAAATGACATAATTATCTTTAAAAATATCTAAGGATCTGGAATATTTCATAAAACTCAAGGTTGACTTAACAGTTTGTAGAATTAGAGGGTGAAAAGCTTCAGAATATCAGGTGGCAAATTACCTTTGCAAGGCCTCCAACCTCCAAGTAGAAGCAGATAACAAACACATTCCATGTCACCCAGAGGACCATCCAGATGGCATACTTTGGGGAAGAGGAAGAAAAGAGGAAAACACTTTGTAA
The DNA here is from genome assembly GCF_004010195.1 of Chiloscyllium plagiosum. Classification (NCBI taxonomy): domain Eukaryota; kingdom Metazoa; phylum Chordata; class Chondrichthyes; order Orectolobiformes; family Hemiscylliidae; genus Chiloscyllium; species Chiloscyllium plagiosum. The sequence goes on from NC_057712.1 coordinate 69,438,173, forward strand.
AATGACTGATTTGAAGATGATGTAGCTTAAACAAAATAAAGATATTGCTGCAAGTAAATATAATTGTGTGAATTAGTTGTTGATATTTCATGTATAAAACTTTGTACAGTATATATAACAAGATGTAAATATAATAATCACTGTTGTGGTTCTGTTCACCAAGCTGGGAATTTGTGTTGCAGACGTTTCGTCCCCTGTCTAGGTGACATCCTCAGTGCTTGGGAGCCTCCTGTGAAGTGCTTCTGTGATGTTTCCTCCAGCATTTATAGTGATTTGTATCTGCCGCTTCCGGTTGTCAGTTCCCACTGTCCGCTGCAGTGGCCGGTATATTGGGTCCAGGTCGATGTGCTTATTGATTGAATCTGTGGATGA
>NC_057712.1:69439639-69446043 GCF_004010195.1 Chiloscyllium plagiosum
TTTATCCTATTGGTGAGCTGTGGGGTGGGGTCAAACTCCTTCTTTTGGTAGGTGTTGGTATCTGCAAGTAGTTGTTGCGTTTTTTGGATGTAGTCTGCTTTGTCCAGGATGACCGTCATTCTGCCTTTGTCTGCTGGTAGTATGATTATGTTCTTATCGTTTCTTAGTGATTTTAGTGCTTCCCTCTCCTTGGTGTTGAGGTTGTGTGTTTGTCTTTTCCTTGTTATCAGAAGTACGATACTTTGTCTCACTGTTTGTTGGTGTCTCTTCTGTCAGTCCATTGTTCCTGAGTGTGCATTCTAGTGCTGCTAGGAAGCGGCAGATACAAATCACTATAAATGCCGGAGGAAACATCACAGAAGCGCTTCACAGGAGGCTCCCAAGCACTGAGGATATCACCTAGACACAAATTCCCAGCTCGGCGAACAGAACCACAACAATGAGCACCCGAGCTACAAATCTTCTCACAAACTTTGAATAATTATCACTATTAAAGAGAAATCTATCCCATGATGGCACAATAAGCTTCCAATACCCTTTTTAAACAGGATGTTATTGATTTAACTACTCTTACAATTTTGTGGCCATTAATTATGTATTAAAAACATACGGAACTCTAACTAAATTTTTTGAAATTTCACACAGACGTTTGCCTTATTCTCAGATATAAACTTTGCTTTTTTAACTGCTCCCTGTGAAAGTGATGCATTTGTGCAACATCTGGTAATGTTTCACAGCCAAGGGTCAAATAAAATCTCATATTGCTGTGTTAAGCTGACCTTGTGATTTAATAAACTTCAGATGGAGTATAATAAACTTAATTAGGTTAAAACAAACTACAACACAATACATTAACAATAAATAAATATGAAAGTAGTAATAATTACAATTAGCAGATCAATATTAACTTATTTTGCTATTCCTATCTTTGTTGAGAAAAACAATAGGAAGCATTACTGTGCTTAAACTCAAACTATAATTGAACATCATATATTGCCCCTTGATGACAACTATCGGCCTTGGTATTAAGTTTAATAACTCAGGTCCTAACTATCATGACAATTCCCTTGAACAGTTGATAATGGCTGTGCTTATGTCATTCACACTTCCTCTGCAACCATTTCCTGGTTCTTTATTGTCCCTTTAATATCCTTAATATGGCCGTGTTTTATTTTCCCTTATGCTATTGACTAACTTGAGATACTGACTGCCTTATACAACAGAAAGATTCTGGGGATAAAGTTTCATGGTCACAGTCACCTTCACAGCCACTGGTCAGTTTGTCCTTGCTGGGCTTTGAAGTTGCTGCTCTGGCTGCAGCAGGTGGCAGATTTCACTGAGATCATCTTACTGAAGTGCTGATGGTTAACATTTTATTTGTTGAATTTCAATCCGTGAAGTGCCCATTTGGATAAACCCTCAGCAAGAAACCATTCACAATTGATACCTAGGTGCACACCATACATACTATGGAAACTATGCTGTCAGACAAAATTTGAGCAAGCAGATTATTGCCATACAGATACATACTTCCGCTGCTTGTATGGCTCTGGAGCAGCTCTGTAATGTATGGCAGAGAAAATATCAAGATTTCTGGTGGTCTGCAGTATGCTGCATCACTTGCCATCATGACAATACAACCAGCTACATGTTGAGATGTTGAAGAGCAAAAGCAGAAAGAGGAGAAAAGTTGTAGGTATTTGGCAAAGCCTTTGTGACCTGGGCTGTCCATGAAAAAAATTCAATTCTGCTACCATTAAAAATAAGCATAGTCATACAGCAGTGAAACTGACCCTTAAGTCCAACCAGTCAATGCCAAAAATAATCCCAAACTAAAATAGTCCTACCCACCTGCTCCTGGCTCATATCCCTCCAAACCTTTCCAATTCATGCAACCAACCAAATGTCTTTTAAACATAGTAATTGTACCCTCATCCACCACTTCCTCAAAGTTCAGTCAACACTCGAACCACTCCACAAGTGTCCCACACCTTATCTTACTCCACCCTGTCACTTGCTATCACAGTATTTTCTTGCCCATGTTGCAAAAATAAAAGTAACCAAACATAAGAATTACAAATCATATAAAAAGTGATCATTCCATAATACAATGAAAAACATTAACCAATTACTCCTGTGGCAGATCATTATCACCAGCAATGTGTGGAGATCTTTCTGGAACATTCTCAGTCCTACCAATGACGGAGCTGTGCTGGATCTGGTTTGAGGAAATGAGGTAGGTGAAGTGGAGAACATCATAGTTGGGAAGTATCTGGCAAATAGTGATCATAATATAATAAGGTTCAATATAAAGTTAGTTTGGGATGAAATTCAGTCAATCATTAAGATTCTAGACTGATTAAGGCAGATTTAGGGATCTAAAAGATGAACTAGAGCAGGCTGATTTGAAATGCATTTTGGTGGATGAAACAGTGGATGAAAAATGGAAGACTTTCTAAAGAGAGACAAATAGGGTATAAGCTTGGTACATATTTATGATAAATAAATATCTATGAGAAATAAATAGAGAATCCACAACTAAAGAACCCTGGATGACTAAGGATATTGATGAGAAAATAAGGAAGAAAACATGGTATATGAATCATACCAGAATAATTATAGCAATAGAATTCAGAATGAATATCTCAAATGCATTTGAGGCTAAGGTTGAAATAAGGAAGGCTAGGAGAAAGCATGAGGAAAGGATGGCAGTCTACACTAAAACATACAGTGGAAAGATTAAGGGAGAGCCCATTGGGAACAAGCAAGATAAGCTGCTCACTGAAGCAAAGAGTATGACAGAGATACTATAAGAGTGCCTTGCTTCTGTTTTTACCAAGTTAGAAGATGATAACAATAGCCTAGTTGAGCATGTCAGTGTTCAGCAGCTAAGCAGTACAGTGAGAGATAAAAGAAGAGGTGCTAAAAAAATTGCAGCACCCCAGGATGAGAAGTCACCAAGCCCAAATGGGATGGATCCTAGATTGCTGAGAGAGCTGAATAGAAAATTGTGGAGCCATTGACAGAAACTTTTCAGGTCTCTCTGAACACAGGATTAGTTTAGAGGGACTGGAGGATTGTAAATGTGACACCATTGTTTAAAAAAGGGGCGAAGGATAACTCAGAGAAACTGCAGACCTGTCAGCTTGACAGCAATCAGGGGATAACTGATGGAGGCCACATTACAAGATACAGCAAATGTACATTTTAGAGAAAATAAATTAATACTTGACAGTCAACGTGGCTTTGTTAAAGGCAGATCCTGTGTGACAAGTTTGTTTGAGTTCTTTGACAAAGTGACTGGCGTAGTGCTGTGGATGCTGTACACTTGGACTTCTAGAAAGCACTTGATACGATGCCAAATGGCAGATTGGTTGGCAAATTAGAAATGTTTGTGATTGATAGATGCTTGACAGCATGGATTAGAAGTCAGCTAAAAGATAGGAATTACGGGTAGATGTAGATGGGCAGCTATTTCACCACCTGCAGGAAAAGTGATACAGATATGATCATCTACAATGGTTTGAACCTTACTATTGTCGACCACATCATCAATAGCTGCTATAATGATTGCAAGAACTATCTTCTTCATGGGACAGGCACTTGTCCTCTCTCAGCAACTACTACTGGCATCTGTGTGGCACCACATCCTAAAAGATAGAGGGGATTGTATGGGTGAGTGGATACAATGAGCCTGGTGATGTTGCTGTCCTGGTTTAAAAAGCAGGAGGTACGTTCAGTCTGTGAGATGACGTGTGAAGCTTCTGGGTCATTGTTTGAGACCTGTGCAAAATAACTGCTCACTCCATATCTAAAATAATCTTATTTGCCTATGTTGCCATGTCACAATGTTGGCGCAGGATAATTACTGGTACTTTACAGATGTAACATTTTGATCTTCTAAATCTGTACTCCTAAATCCTTCAGCTGCAATGCTAGTTATTATATCTCGCACACAAGTGCAGATTAAAATAAAAATCATTACCATTCTGGAAAATGATGATAATCATTGTCAGTAATTTGCATTTTATATCAAATTTGTTTCTTTACTCAAACACCTGCTAATCTTGTACTGTCATGCAGACTTTAAAAATTTAAATAAGGCTTTCCATGGGTACCAGCTTCAAGAGAAAAACTGCTTCAATAAATTATTAATTTTGTATTTGTGCAAATATTCATCATATTGTTAATAGATGAGTAACTGTCATTCAAAATGCAAATTTGAGAAAAAGGTGTTAAACCAGATATTCCATGGTGAGTTTCCACATAATATAATGAAAATCCTAGCACAGGACAGTTAAATCATATTCTAATTTGGCTACTAAATAGCCATGAAGTGAATGTGACCGCATAGTTCAACGATAAACCAGCTATGAACTGGCTCAAGTCTAGCAGTCACAGATAACACAATGCTTCAAAAATTCAATGCATGTCGTAATTCCCTAATATCAAGATGGAAAATGACATATCGTAATGAAGCCAAAACTGTCAAGGTGCATCATCATTACTGCATAAAACTGACAGTAACAGATGGCATATAGAAAAATGCAGTTAGACACTACTATATCCAAACTTTGGTGTCAAAAATATATTTGCACCTCCGTTAGGTGCATTGCTACCATCTTTGCAAATGCAGTTAGTGTTCTTTCACTGTCATTGGGTTATAATCCTGGAATCCCCTTTTAACAACAAATGATTATATCCATTTTGGATGAACTGCAGCAGTACAAGAAGATGGCTCATCACCACTTTCTCAAGGGCAATTGGTGATAAATAACAAATGCCTGCTTTGCCAGAAATGTGCAAATCCCAGGAAAGAATAAAACAAGCATATAATCAGTGAATTGATATGAAACTGGACATTTTATTCATTACTTTTGCTAAAAACCCTGTCAAAGTGATAAGCCTTTTGAATGACTCAAATTTTTAATGGTGTCCTAAGGCATAATTAATGTTGACCTTCAGCTGGTCTAGGAAAGTCAACTTTACAAATATGGGGCATCATTTTACCAGAATAATTTATTTTTAAAAATTTTAAATGGTTTTTAGATTTGACAGAATTTTTAGAAGTTTGTGATTGCCCTCACTTCTTCCCCCTGATTTCTGCTTGTGGATTTTGAGTGCTGTTTCTTTTCCCATTTCTGCTACCTGATGGAGTGGCGCTCCAAAGTTAGTACTTGCAAATAAACCTGTTGGACTATAACCTGGTGTTGTGTCATTTCTGTAAAGACCTCCAGCCTACGTTACTGTATTAATACTCACTGTGGTCGAGTTAAACTTATTATTTCTCACATTCCTTGCATTGGAATTTTTCTGTGCTTTTCTAGCATTATACAGCTTTTCTCTGTCTCGGCGAGGTGCATAAGTGTCTAATAGTCATTCTGAGCTGCACAAAGTAATATTTCAATGGTGCAGCTGTATTAAGAAATGTTCCAAAACAATATTTTTAACAATCTGAACAACCTTGAATGCAAATATATGCAATTAATACAGCACTTATGCACTAATCTGATATCTTAGATGCATTGCAAATTTTATGCTTCAAGCTCCAACAAATATGCTGTTGGCCTTGCACTCCATGTCACACATTTTCTTGCAATTTCTTCTCGGTGAGACTTTATATTTGATTTCTTGCAATTACTGACTTCCTACACTCATGTTTTCTGAAGCTGAATGGCTCATACGAAAATTTCTTCTAACTGATGGATTATAGAGTCATAGAGATGTACAGCATGGAAACAGACCCTTCGGTCCAACCCGTCCAAGCCGACCAGATATCCCAACCCAATCTAGTTCCACCTACCAGCACCTGGCCCATATCCCTCCAAACCCTTCCTCTTCATATACCCATCCAAATGCCTCTTAAATGTTGCCATTGTACCAGCCTCTACCACTTCCTCTGGCAGCTCATTCCATTCACGTACCACCCTCTGTGTGAAAATGTTGCCTGTTAGGTCTCTTTTATATCTTTCCCCTCTCACCCTAAACCTATGTCCTCTAGTTCTGGACTCCCTGACCCCAGGGAAAAGACTTTGTCGATTTATCCTATCCATGCCCCTCATAATTTTGTAAACCTCTAAGGTCACCCCTCAGCCTCCAACACTCCAGGGAAAACAATCCCAGCCTGTTCAGCCTCTCCCTATAGCTCAAGTCCTCCAACCCTAGCAACATCCTTGTCAATCTTTTCTGAACCCTTTCAAGTTTCACACTATCTTTCTGATAGGAAGGAGACCAGAATTGCACGCAATATTCCAACAATGGCCTAAGCAATGTCCTGAACAGCCGCAACATGACCTCCCAACTCCTGTGCTCAATACTCTGACTAATAAAGGAAAGCATACCAAACGCCTTCTTCACTATCCTATCTACCAGCGACTCCACTTTCAAGGAGCTATGAACCTGCA